>NW_027097326.1:0-60000 GCF_019320115.1 Miscanthus floridulus
TTCCTCGATACGGCGGTATAAACAAATTGCTCACTCTCATTACTTTACCACAAACTAGTTGTCAAGCTCTTTAGTATAGCTAGTTGTGAGAGCTTGTTAGTTTGGTTAGTGTGGCTCTTTAGTTAGCATTTGAGAGCACACAAACTTAGTGTAGTGTCATAGCTATTGTGTTGATAGAAACTATATAAACTAGAATTATGGTAGGTGGCTTGCTTTTTAGTAGGCTAGCGCAACACTTGCCTCACCTCATAATTGTCTAACCGGTTTGTTAAGTATTGTTGTAGAAATTTTTAATAGGCTATTCACCCTCCTCTATTTATTAGGACCTTTCACCACTCCAATAATTCATGAGCTATTTTTTCTCACTACCTGCTGTCGCTGCACCAACAGTGCAAGATACTGTGATGCCAGCACCTGTTGTTATTCCGCCTGTGGCAACAATGAATGATGATGAGGAACCTGTTCTTCAGGATCCTGTAGAACCTATTGCCACACATGAGGGGGAGCAGCAACAGCCTCAAACAGAAGATGTGCCAAATGTGGAGACCCCTAGAAGGTCTCAAAGAGTTAGAAAATCAGCTATTTCTGCTCACTATGAAGTATGCAACACTGAGGAATTTTAAATGGAGGATGATCCCACCTTATTTGAAGAAGCCATTAGAAGTAATCATTCATCAAAGTGGCTTGATGCCATAGAAGATGAAATAAAATCTATGAATGCCAATAAAGTTTGGGACTTGAAAATAATTCCTAAAGAAGCCAAAACAGTAGGCCGTAAATGGGTCTATAAAACAAAACTTGACTCTCAAGGGAATATAAAGAGATATAAAACGTGACTTATGGCAAAAAGCTTTACGTAAAGAGAAGGGATTGATTGCAATGAGTTCTTTTCTCTAGTCTCATGTAAGGATTCCTTTAGAATCATAATAGTATTAGTGGCACATTACGATTTAGAATTACATCAGATGGATGTAAAGACGACATTTCTCAACGGAGACTTGGAGGAAAATGTTTACATGGTAAACCGAAAGGTTTTGTCATAGAAGGAAAAGAACAAATAGGATGTCGCCTAAAGAAATCCATTTATAGATTAAAACAAGCTTCGAGACAGTGGTACTTGAAGTTTGATCAGACAATAATGAATTTTGGGTTTAAAGAGAATATAGAGGACAATTGTGTCTATGCAAAGTTTAAGAATGGGAAGTTTATCTTCCTTGTCCTATATATGGATGATATCTTACTTACTAGTAGTGATGTCAGTCTACTACTGGAGACAAAGAAGTTTTTGTCCTCAAAATTTGATATGAAAGATCTTGGTGAAGCTTCGTTCATTCTAGAGATCGAGATTCACCGAGATAAAAGTAAATGGGTATTAGGACTGTCACAAAAGGCATACATAGAAGAGATCTTAAAGAAATTCAGTATGCACAAATATAGTCCCTCACCTGCTCCTATAGTCAAGGGTGACAGATATGGGGATTTTCAATTCCTTAAGAATCAATATGAGATCGATCAAATAAAAACGGTTCCATATGCTTCAGCTGTCGAAAGCTTGCAATATGCTCAAGTATATACACACCCTGACTTGGCATTTGTTACCGGGTAACTTGGCAAATTCTAGAGTAATCCTGGAATAGAACACTAGAAATTAGTAAAGAAAGTCTTGCGTTATTTGCAAGGAACGAAAAGCCTCATGATAACGTATAGAAGATCTGATTCACTCCATATGGTGGGATATTCATATTCTGATTATGCGGAAGATGATAGAAATTCCACGTCTGGATATGTATTCACTCTCGTAGGGGGAGCTATTTCATGGAAAAGCTCAAAGCAAACCGTTACTACATCATCCACAATGTATGCTGAGTTTGTAGCGTGTTATGAGGCAACGAGCAGGTGAATGGGCTAAAGAAGTTCATACCCGGTTTAAAGGTGGTTGACGACATCTATAGACCACTTAAGTTATACTGCGATAATAATCCAGCAGTACAGTATGCTCACAACAATAAATTAAGTGGTGCTGCCAAACACATTGACATAAAGTATTATGTTATGAAAGATAAAGTCTGGGGTCATGTCATAAGTCTTGAGCATATAAGTACCAAAAAGATGCTTGCGGATCCGCTTACAAAAGGCTTACCACCCAACGTGTTCAGTGAACATGTAGCTAGCATGGGTTTAAGTGAAAGCCTATAATTCCTGGACAAAAGAAGACCCAGAGCTACGTATCTATTTCAGAACAGAGTGGTGTGTTGTAGCTGTTAAATCTATCAGCAATTGACCGTGATAATGAAACATGCTCTATGCGCTAATCTGTAATGGAAAGAACAAAAGTAAATGATATGAAATTGAAAGATGGTAGTCAGATCAAGGGGAAGAATGTTAGTTGATCTCTACCAACGGCCTATTGGGCACTTGGATCTGCGCCCTGATCGGGGGCGCCCAACCCTAATATGGTTGGTGGGCCCCTATCGCACAATACTATAAAGAGATGTGGGGATCAGGGCTCTAACTACGAGGTTGACCGGAGCTGCTGTGACCCACCAACAGAAAACCTAACCCGATCTAAAGAGGGTGCTGCCAGCGACGAGAAGACCCACTGACTTCGCCGCCACCAACCTCACCGTTGCCTCTGCAGTGCCACCACTGGGCCGTTGTACCTCACGTCGCCGTAGGGACTGCGACTACACTTCATCTCCAGTCGCTGCGGGCGCACTAGCTACTAAGGTACACCAATAGATATTTGTTTCACTTGCTAGATCTACGTCTAGAGTTTAGAACTTTCTAACACGATAGTAATTATTATCAATGTCCTTGCCGACAATGATTTTACAAATTTAGACCCCAAATTTTGGTCTCGGGCCAACAGCACTAGCTAGCGTGACGTGTCCTGGCTCGAGGTCCAACGGTGAACAGGGCTTGGAAACGATGGCTAGTGGCCCTATGGCGCGCGGGGCTAGTGACTCGAGGTTCAGCAGCACTCGAGCCTAACTAGAGGTCTGGGTGGCGCTCAAGACTCGGGGCCATGTGCTCGAGGTTCGGCTAGAACGTCTGGTGGTGTTCAAGGCTTGAGGTCGATTGCTCAAGGTCTGGTGGCACGCGAGGCCTGATGGTGCTGGGCATGTGGTGTGCGGCTTGGCGGTGTGATGGCCAGCGGCACACGAGGCGAGCCGCCTGACATTTGCTGCTTTTTTTCAGAATGGGCATCACTATTGAGTCCGCATCCGGCACCGAAACATTGGGGGCGCGTTTGCGAGGGTGTACCTGGCCGGCTGGCCATGGCCTGGCCACCCTTAGTCCGGTCCAAATGGTGCAAGTGTTCGTGTTTGTCATCGTGGCTCAACAGAGCCGAGCTCGATTGAGATCGTGTTTGTTGTGCTTGTAAAATTGAATGCGGTGAACTTAGAGCGCGCCTCCAGCGCTCAAGCGAGCCGCTTCTGCGCTCGAGCGAGCCGTGCCGCCAGGAAACGAACCTCCACCTCGTTTCTCGGGAGCCATGAGAGAGAAGGCAAATTGCACGGCGACAGCCCGGCTCGCTGGTGGGCCCTAGCTCGCAAACATGGGGAGTTGCATGCGGAGGGCGCAGCCTGGCCGTCGAGCCAAGGTCACAAACGCCCCCTGGATATCCGAGTTATCACTCCTACTTGCCCACTGTCGGATCGAAATCCAGCAGTGAAGGCCGATTTGGAACCGATAGTAATTGCTATTTGTGGGATAGTGGTGTGTCAGCAGGCGAACGGGTGCCTTGTGTCACTCCCAGTTAGTCTTGGCCAATATCATAGACAAATAATCCAGCTTATCTAGGTTAGGAATTTGACAAGCTTATCTAGGTTAGGAATTTGACAAAAATAACCATTTTCCTTCTTGTTTGTTTACATGTTCAAATGGTTTTAGGGGGAGAGGGAAGGGGTAGATCCAGGCCCCGGGCTGGGGGGGAGGGGGGGGGGGGGGGGGGGGGGCGGGGGGGGGGGGGGGGGGGGGGCTAGGCGCAGCCCAGATTTCGTACAACCAGGTCTTCCGCAGCTCATGGAAGATAGCCCCTCCTGCAGCGAGTCCAATCAGCCCTTTACTAATTAATCAGTCCTTTACTAATTAGCCCCCCTCCCTAAATATGTGACATACAATATATAGAGGGGAAACAAATGTTTCAAATACAGTAGGAAATAACACCGTTAATAATTTGTGGAAATATTCAATTTTGAGGTGTTCTTGATCCTAATTTTTTACAATTTAGTTTTTTTTGAAGAAAATTTACGTTTAGCCTCCTGGGAGATTTAAACTCATCTTTGGACCTTAAGGGTCGGCGTCAGGACTCATGACGCTGAGGTAACGTCTCAGCACCATAGATCTTTGTGTCGAAGTGCCTGGCCGTGTACAGTAAAGCATCCTAGGTGACGTTAAGTGACCGATACCTCAACGCCAGAAGATACGACGCGGGCCTGGCCCGTGCGCGCACGTACGTTCTCGCATTAATAAAATTGCTTCCTGCACTTCTTCTGTCCCCCATGCCACATTGAAGGAAAATTTCTCGTCTTTTTCAACGCCTGCCCCTCTGTGCGTGGGCGCTAGTCGACGTCAGGGGAGGGTCAGGGTGAGGCCCCGCCTGACACGGGTACTGTGCCCGGGCGTGCGTGTACCGTGCCCGGGCAAAGCAGAACCCGGCTAAACACGGGGCCACAAGAAAAAAAAGGCCAAAGCAAAAGAACCAGGATTTTTAGTCTACTCGTGATATATATGGCCCCGTTCGAGTGCCCTTAAATCTGGCTTGATCTGATTTTTTTTTCATTCAGAACAATATTTTTTTCTTCATAAATTTCTCCAGATTCCTTTAAATTTCTACAAACAAACGGGCGTATATTTGTATTGCAATAAATTGACACAGGCCGAGACTATAGAAGTACACATTTGATCGTAAATTTTCAGTTGGAACAGTATTTTTCTCTCATACAAATCAATCAGCAGTACTTCTTCATGAACCAGCAACAATACGAACCAGCCAACCGAACATACTGACGTTTGCTGCCCCTTGTTTCATGTGCACGACCAAAACTACAGTCGTGAATATATGATTATGTGTCAGGATGTATGTCATTACCAGCAAGTGGTTGGTTATTCGTGTCATCGTCATCGTGGTCCACATGACTTATATTAGTTGCAGTTTAATTTTCAGATGGTCATAATAATTTGAACAGTTTAATCGTCTCATTCGTTTGGGCTGGTTTAGCTTATAAGCTATGACTAAAAATACTATTGACTGATTTAGTATGAAAAAAAATACTATTTATTGACTAATAAACCATGACTTATAAACCAAATACGACTCAGCGAACGGACTAAGTACACGCAACGTAAACCTAGACCGATGATCTACATCTATACCTCTGACCCGTTCTTAACTAAACGGAGAATGATGTGCGAATGCTTGCCGTCATATCGTTTAGCTCCAAAAATTTGACCAATACTAACACGCGTGCAGGGCCGGTCCTGAGTTTTCTCTGACCTAGAAGGAAGCTAAAATTTTGAGCCCCTTTATACATGATAATACTACTAGTAGTACCCATTAATAGTATATATATACACATATACAAAATGTTACTAATAAGCAGCTAAATGCAAAAGCAATATTTATATAAAATAATTTGTATATATATTAAACTACCTCAAAATTTTCTTCTAACGTTCTTTGATGCGAAGTCATCTATGATGGTGTCAATATCAATCTTATTCAACAATCGTTTCTCAATGCATAATTCATTTAACCTGTCTTGTGATATTATAGATCTCAAATAGTTCTTCAACAATTTTAATTGAGAGAAATAATTAGTAACTATAATTTGATAAAACAGGGATCACGTAAGAAACAATTAATAACTAAATTTCAGATTCCTACCTCGGTGGTTGCTGCGGCCTGGCGCCTGCCTCGGTGCCGCCTCTGCTGGAACTGCCGATTGCCGAACAGGAATCAGAGACGAGGGATCACGTGACAGGTGAGACTAGGGCCCTGTGACTGTAATTTGCCGCTGCTCTGCCGCACGCGCCGACGCCGCCAGGCCCCGCCCGCCACGCACCCACGCCGCATGCGCAGCCGCGCACCGAAGGCGGAAGGTCGCATATCGCATGACTGCTGGCTCACGTCGCACGCGCCGTGGTCACGGGGAGTCGGAGAGTCAATAATCTGGCGCTGACGTGTATATACGTATTACGTACCAGTGTATACATACTTGGGTAGGGCCCATCGGTGTTATGGGCCTAGGACGATCGTCCCTCCCGCCCCCCTCAGGGCCGGGCCTGCATGCATGCACAGTAGGCACAGTACACGCACGCCCGGGCATAGTACACGCACGCCCTGGTACAGTATGCGCACGGCCGGGCACAGTACACGCACGCCCGGGCATAGTACACGCACGCCCTGGTACAGTACGCACACGGCCAGGCACAGTACACGCACGCCTGGGCACAGTACATGCACGGCCAGGCACAGTACACGCACGCCCGGGCACACCCGTGTCAGGCGGGGCCTCACCCTGACCCTCCCCTGACGTCGACGAGCGCCCACGCAGATAGGGGCAGGCGTTGAAAAAGGCAAGAAATTTTCCTTCAGTGCGACAGGGGAGGACAGCAGAAGTACGCGAGAACGTGCGTGCGCGCAAAGGTCAGGCCACCCGAGCTCGGCGTCCGGATCTGTCGCGTCGACGCTACGTGCTCTGGCGTCGTCACTAGAATGTTTTACTGTGTATAGCTAGGCATATTACCTCGACGCCATAAGTTCAGATATCGACTTTAAAGGTTTAAATATGAGTTTAAGCCTTCCAGAGGGCTAAACTTAAAATTTCTTAAAATAAAAGAGTTGAATTGTAAAAAAAAAATAGGTGTTCTTAACCTGGGTACCTCTGAAAATCAATTTCTAAAGATAATTTTCTTAGCAGTAGCCTGTAAAAATATACATATTTCCACCCATCATGTATTGTCATAACAACTCGCCTCTAGAAATATGTTTTTAAATAAAGATAGTTGTGTGGCTGGCTGTTCAAAATTTCCATTTCTATAGGTATTTGTTAGATGAAGATTGTGCCCGCCATACAAGAAATGTTATTTCAGCTGCGTAAAAACATTCTTCAGTAGTGGTACGTACTTGGATAATTAATTTAAAACAAGCATATGATTAGTGACGTACGTCAGTCAGCATCACCGCCGTCCGGCATGTCTGAAATAAAAAAAGACAGCCAGCTGCTCTTAATTTGGAGGATCACCTCCATCTCAATTTTTTAATAAGTAAACAAAGTTCTAGTCTCTGCCATCTGATCTCCATCTCATATTCATTACCTATATAAAAGAAAAAGGATATATTTTTTGCAGCCAGGTCCAGTACTGATGAGCAGTACGAGTTACCACTTCCTTAAATGCACTAGTGAGGGAAGGCACCAGTACGTGCAGACTACTACTACGTAGTTCTTCACTTCAGAACTCAAGCATGCCTTCTTCAACCCACGCTCTATTCATCCCCTACCCGGCGCAGGGCCACGTCCTTCCACTGCTCGAGCTCGCGCACCGCTTCGCTGACCATGGCTTCGCCGTCACTTTCGTCAACACGGACCACATCCACGGACAGCTCGTAGCCGCGTCGCCAGAGCTGCTGGCAGCAGCAGGACAAGATGATGGAGCGCCACCTGAATCAGGCCAGGTGCGCTTGGTCTCCGTCTCCGACGGCTTCCCACCGGACGGCGACCGTAACGACCTCGGCACGCTAACCAGCGCGCTGATGAGCTCCCTGCCGGCGGCCGTCGAGCACATGATCCAGAACGGCAACTTCCGCTGCATGGTCGTCGACTACGGCCTGGCGTGGGTGCTCGGCGTCGCCAAGAAGGCTGGCATGCGCACGGCGACGCTCTGGCCGTCCTGTGCTGCCGTGATGGCCGCAGGGTTAGACTTGCAGGAGCTGATCGCTGATGGCATGCTCGACAAGGATGGTAGGAACTATGTATAGAAACATTAATAAGATTTTTGATTCGTTCAAAATTATTGGTAGCAGATCCAAGCTAATTAAATCCTCTGGCGTTGCAGGTTTACCGACGGGCAAACAGATACCTCCAGTAGGCGACCTGCAGATGAACCTGGCACCGCTGGCCTGGAACGCCGCCGGCACGGAGGAGGCGCAGAAACAGATATTCCGGTGCCTCAACAACATCCTCAAGGCGCTGGGGCAGGGCACCGTCGACCTCATGCTGTGCAACACTGTCAAGGAACTCGAGGAGGGCATCCTGTCCCAGCACCCCAGCATCGTCCCCATCGGGCCATTGCCGACGGGTCTCCGTGAGGGAAAGCCCGTAGGGAATTTCTGGCCTGAGGACGACAGCTGCCTGTCGTGGCTGGACGCGCAGCCTGACAGGTCAGTTGTCTACGTGGCATTCGGTAGCATCGCTGTGCTCGACCAGGAACAGTTCCATGAGCTCGCTTGTGGGCTGGAGCTGTCAGGGAGGCCATTTCTTTGGGTGGTCCGTCCTGGCCTCGCCAATACCGACAATTACCCTGACGGATTCCTCGAGACCGTCGAGAAAAGGGGCAAGATTGTGACATGGTCGCCTCAGCACAGGGTTCTTGCCCACCGGGCCGTTGCCTGCTTCGTGTCGCACTGCGGATGGAACTCTGTCAGTGGAGGGCGTGAGGAACGGGCTGTCGTTCCTGACGTGGCCGTACTTCGCTGACCAGTTCATCAACGAGAGCTACGTCTGCGACGTGTGGAAGACTGGCCTGCGTCTTGTGAAGGACACCGCCACCGGTAGCCTGGTGACGAGCGAGCACATCGCTGCGTGCATAGAGAACCTGCTGAACGATCCGGCGACCGTGTCCAGGGCGTTGGAGCTGCAGAAGGTTGCGTCCAATAGCATCGGAAAAGATGGCACGTCGTTCGACAATCTGACGGCCGTTATTAATGCAATGAAAGGCTGATGAGACAATCATCAGCCAATTGCAATGACATGCCTAATCAAAAGGCTGAAAATAAAGAACGGCCTGCCATTTTGCCAAAAAATATCAGTTTCCTACATCCAACAATGTATTATTATTTTGCTCGGAACAAGCACCAGTAATGACTGTATATCCGGCCAGGTTTGATGGCATTTGTCGTTCGATTTTTTTATCTCGACCGTACCTCAGCGGCACATATTTCATTAAGAAGTAGAGTTTGAGAATTACCACAGCAGTCCCAAACACATACACAAAAGGAAAAAGGAAGCGAAAAAAGGTACAGAGGCCCACAGCCTCAAAACCCCCAAGAGACCGAAACATGTGACCAAAGACATCATGACAGAGGTAACCAACAGTGAAGCCGCAGTGGCGAAGGATCCACCTAGAGCGGATGAGACAAGCTTTCAGCAACATTGGCGGAAAAGCATCTGCCAAGACAGAAGACCAGAGCAACCTTGACAGCAAAGCACCTGTCAAGGAGGCTGGCACGACAACGGTGGCGAAGTATCCACCAAAACAACAATGTCCAAGCATCCGTCGAAGACTAAACGCAAAACAGTACCGGTGAAGCATCCACTACAACAACACACAGCGCCAAAGCATCTGCTAGAGACAACGAAGCGGCAAAGCATCCACAATAGGGGCAACCGACACTTAGCGGCAAAGCATCTGCCAATGGGGGGAGATTGAAGCGACAACGGCGGCAAAGCATCCGACCGAGTAGCAGCGACGGCAAAGCATCCGTCGAAGAAGAGTGGTAGCGGCAAAGCATCCGCTACCAAGTGACTGCAGCAACACGAAGCTACATAGATGGACAAACCACTGAGAAGAGAAACTTGAAGCACACATAGGCACGACTTCGCACGGGCGACTCTGGCGAGAGCAACGTAAGGAACGGTGGTACAACAGGAACAGGAGTGCTCCAACAAAGCCTTCATCGAGGACAGTGACATCCACAGATATCACCAACGCTGGAAAGAAGCACCAAAGGGTTGTCGCCCCGAAACCTGCCCGACGGCATGCGCAACAAATGGAATCTTCGATGGCGCCTCTAAGAAGTTATATGACGCAGGCTGCGCCACCGCCGCCGGCTAGCAAGAAGCCCTTGAATGAAGTGGCTTTGAATGCCACACTCTTCTTCTTCTTCTTCTCATCCTTCGTCTCCTTCTTTTCTTCCTTCTCATCATCATCCCTATATGTGTCATCAGTCATCACATCTCCCAATACATTGGTTTGGTGTCATGGTGTTCAAACCACTCCTCACTAGAATAGTGACCAATGTGCCAAATCTCGATGGCAAGCATCTCAAGAACTTATGGGAGAAGTCCTTGTCCTTCATCTCTTTCTCAAGTGCTTTGAGATCATTGACAAGCACTTGAAGCATATGGAACATCTCTGGCACACTCTCATCATCCTTCACCTTGAAGCTTGCAAACTTCTCCTTGAGAATGTATGCATTTGCACCATTCAAGGCTTGAGTGCCCAAAAATGACTCCTCCAACTTCTTCCATGCCTCATGAGCTCTCTCAATGTTCTTGATTCGCTCAAATGTTCTCTCATCCAAAGCATCATGAATGGCACTAAGAGCAATGTCATTGTTTTAGAGTAGCACTTCTTCGGCGGCGGTGGGAGCCTCCGCACGACAACACTGACCTGACGCACCCCCGTAGCGTCCGATCGCACAGCGTGCCCGAAGCCAGCAAGCTAGCGACCTGACGCACCGACACCTAGACCGGAAGCGCCACCAATGTGGCATCCGGTCACTTCCTAGAGAGCTCCCTAAGCGCCTTTTTTGTGACCTAATGTGTCCGACGGAGCATGACCGGACTCAGGGACGAGTCCGGTCCTCTCTCCCGATGTGTGCCAAAACTTTCACCACCACATCCCCATACTGTCAGCAGCGATCGCTCTCTTTCTCCAGCGTCCGGTCACAAGACCGAAGCCGAAGTCAGTGCTCTACTACTGATCGGACGCAGCAGGTCCAGCATCTGGTCCTGCATCCAATCAGCACAGTGACCTCCTCGACTTCTCAAACTTCACCACCCTTGCTCAGATGTACCAACCACTAAGTGTATCATCTTGTGCACGTGTGTTAGCATATTTTCATAAATATTTTCAAGGGTGTTCGCACTCCACTAGATCTAAATGCATACGCAATGAGTTAGAACATCTTGTGGTACTTTGATAACCGCATTTCGATATGAGTTTTACCCCTCTTAATAGTATGGCTATCGATCCTAAATGTGATCACACTTGCTAAGTGTCTTAATCACCAAACCAAAAAGCTCCTAACAAGTTTCACCTTTGCCTTGAGCTTTTTATTTTTTCTCTTTTTTTCTTTCTAAGCCGAGCACTTGATCACCTATGCTGAAAGGTCCTAATGGCTAGAGGGGGGTGAATAGCCTAATAAAAAATTTCTACAACAACACTTAACAAAATGGTTAGACAATTATGAGGCGAAGCAAGTGTTGCGCTAGCCTACTCAAAATGCAAGTCACCTACCACAATTCTAGTTTAGATAGTGTCAAATCACACAAGAGCTATGACACTACTCTATGTTAGTGTACTCTCAAAGGCTAACTAAAGAGCCACACCAACCAAGCAAGCAAGCTCTCACAACTAGCTACACTAAAGAGCTTGTCAACTAGTTTGCGGTAAAGTAAAGAGAGTGATCAAGAAGATTATACCGCCGCATAGATGAAGGAACCAATCAATCACAAGGATGAATAACAATGAAGACTAATCACCTCTGAATCAATGATGAACACAATAATTTTTTACCGAGGTTCACTTACTTGCCATGCAAGCTAGTCCTCAGTTGTGGCGATTCACTTACTTGGAGGTTCACAGCGCTAATTGGCTTCACACGCCAAACCCTCAATAGGGTGCCGCACAACCAACACAAGATGAGGATCACACAAGCCACAAGCAATCCACTAGAGTACCTTTTGGCGTTCCGCCGGGGAAAGGTCAAGAACCCCTCACAATCACCACGATCAGAGCCAGGAGACAATCATCACCCTTCGCTCGACGATCCTCGCTGCTCCAAGCCATCTAGGTGGCAGGCAACCACCAAGAGTAACAAGCGAAATCCGCTAGCGAAACACGAACACCAAGTGCCTCTAGATGCAAACACTCAAGCAATACACTTGGATTCAGCTCCCAATCTCACTATGATGATGAATCAATGAATGGAGATGAGTGGGAGGGCTTTGGCTAAGCTCACAAGGTTGCTATGTCAATGAAAATGGCCAAAGGTTATGAGCTATAGCCGGCCATATGGCTTAAATAGAAGCCCCCATGAAATAGAGCCGTTATACCCCTTCACTGGGCATAATGCGGGCTGACCGGACGCTCCGGTCCAACTGACCGGACGTAGCACCGGACGCTCCGGTCGTGAATACCGGACGCGTCCGGTCGGCATACCGGACGTGTCCGGTAGCCCCCAGACTGCCACGTGTCTAGTTCAAACCAATATATCCGTTGCAGCCTAATCTACCAACGACCGGACGCTCACACCGGACGCTGAACCACGGATGACCGGACGCTGAGCCGCTGCGTCCGGTGGAGTACAGTAAGCATCCTTGTCCGACCGGACGCGTCCGGTGATACTGGACCAGACGCTGCCAGTGTCTGATCGGCTGCTCTACCGTATACTGTCTTTTCTGATTCACACAGGACGCGTCCGGTGTGGCGACTGGACGCGTCCGGTCGCTGAGTCTGTCGCCAAAATACCGGACGTGTCCGGTCACATACCGGACGCGTCCGGTCACTCTGTGACCAGCGCGACTAACTCTTTTTCGACTCTATCTTCTTCACCCTTGCTCAAATGCGCCAACCACCAAGTGTATCACCTTGTGCACATTGTGTTAGCATATTTTCACAAACTATTTTCAAGGGTGTTAGCACTCCACTAGATTCTAAATGCATATGCAATGAGTTAGAGCATCTAGTGGCACTTTGATAACCGCATTCCGATACGAGTTTCACCCCTCTTAATAGTACGGCTATCAAACCTAAATGTGATCACACTCTCTAAGTGTCTTGATCACCTAAAACAAAATAGCTCCTATGGTTTATACCTTTGCCTTGAGCTTTTTGTTTTTCTCTTTCTTCTTTCCAAGTCTAAGCACTTGATCATCATCATGGTATCATCATCATCATGCTATGATCTTCATTTGCTTCATCACTTGGAGTGTGCTACCTATCTCATGATCACTTGATAAACTAGGTTAGCACTTAGGGTTTCATCAATTCACCAAAACCTAAACTAGAGCTTTCACATGCCCATCACCAGCATCAACATGATCTTCATTTGCTCCACCACTTGGAATAGTGCTACATGTCTCATGATCACTAGAGCAAATAGGTTAGCACATATGGTTTCATCAATTCACCAAAACCAAACTAGAGCTTTCAATCTCTCCCCTTTTTGTAATTGATGACAACCCTTTCACAAAGATATGAATAGAAATTCAATTGAATCCATGTTGCTTGCCCAAGCATATTTACCATGTGTACAAGGATATGGACAAGTTTCATGAACCCCAATTAGTAGCATTAGCTCCCCAACATATGTGCTAAGAGTTTAGATTGAAGCTTGCACATATGCATAGATAGAAAATGTGGGAGGACAATGTCTACCAAATGATGCTAAGGTATAAGAGATTGACCTTTGAAGCGTGATACCAATCGGAGTGCACCAAATATACCATCCTTAGCACCATTGCTAGTTAGATACCACTTGCAAAGACAAGAACTAGATACCTCGTGAGATCAACATTAGAAGCAAGGTTCTAGTACCACTTGTGAAAGCAAAGCAAGGATATATCTAACTACCACCTATGTATGCTAGTTTTTTTTATTTCATCATTCAAACCTACAACTAGCATACACCACACAAGCATGGAATTTTAATTTAAAACTTGTGTCATGCAAGCAAACATATGTGAATGCACATTCAAATGCATCAAACAAGTTTATGAGCTTGCTCCCCTCTACTTGTGTGCTCAAAATTGTAATTGATCCCCTTACTTTCATATTTCTCCCCCTATGTCAAAGTTCTCCCCCTTTGTCATCTTTTCACTATCTTTGTGCATTACTTCTCCTCCTTTGTCATCAATGACCACAAAGGTTCAATTTTAGATATGTTGAGATTATCAAAGTCAATCAATGGGGTGAGGATTATTTTCTCAAATTTGGTTCAATCTAGAACACTTGCTAAAGATATTTAACTCGGTTTGATCCAAGGACAAGCTTCTTCACACCTCATTTCAAGGGTTATCTTGTACCATGTTGAGTTAAACACTTATAGCTTATTTTCTAGATCAAACACTACGTTCATAAGCCCACAAACATGTCATATGCTACAACTAGATCAAGTCAAGTATAGAAGCAATAGTGGTACCATACAAGCATCAAAATCATTTGATTTTCATAAATGAGCCTATAAAACATGAGGAATGACTAGATGCACTAAACATGTCCTTAACAAAGGATGTATGCATGCCAATCAACTTTTACCTTGGATTGCTTCGAAGGAGAGGCATGTCATATAAGTGGGAGGGGGTGCATCAACATATATTTGAGAAATCAATATGTTCAACTCATCTCTTAGCTTGAAAACCTCTTCTCATCTAGTGGCTTGGTGAATATGTCAGCAAGTTGATCTTTGGTGTCCCACACTCTCAATGCAAATGTCCCCCTTTTTGTTGATGATCTCTAATAAAATGGTGACATACATCAATGTGCTTTGTTCTTGCATGTTAAACCGGATTGTTGGTTAGCTTGATTGCACTCTCATTGTCACATAGCAATGTCACTTTCTTGAACTTGATTCCAAAGTCATTCAAGGTGGCCTTCATCCAAAGGATTTGTGCACAACAACTACCGACGGATATGTATTCGTCTTTGGCGGTTGATAATGCAACTAATATTTTGCTTCTTTGATGACCATGAAATAAGTGATATTTCCAACAATTGACATGTGACCGAGGTGCTCTTCCTTTCAACCTTGCATCCTGCATAGTTGGAGTCTGAATAACCAACAAGTTCAAACTTTGCTCCTTTGAGATACCACAAACCAACATTTTGTGTATGGTTCAAGTACCTCAATATTCTCTTTGTAGCCTTCAAATGACTTGCTCTTGGTGATGCTTGAAATCTTGGATACATGCACACATTAAATATGACATCCAGTCTTGATGCGATCACATAGAGTAGCTTCCAATTATAGGACCGATACAACTTTTGATCCATCATGTTGCCACTTGCATCACTATCCAAATTGCCATTTGTTCTCATTGGTGTGCTAATAGCTTTGCTATCATTCATGCCAAACTTCTTGAGAATGTCTTTGATGTACTTTCCTTGACTCACAAATGTACCATTCTTCAATTGCTTGGTTTGAAGACCAAGGAAATAACTCAATTCTCCAATCATGGACATTTCAAACTCATTAGCCATCATCTTGTCAAATTCTTCACAAAATTCTTGATTGATTGATCCAAATATGATATCATCAACATAGATTTGCTATACAAACAAGTCTTTGCCTAATCTTCTTGGTGAAAAAAGTGGTGTCAACCTTACCCATCATGAACCCTTTAGAGAGTAGGAAGTCCCTCAACCTCTTATACCATGCTCTAAGTGCTTGCTTCAGGCCATACAATGCTTTCTTCCACTTGTACACATGGTTGGGCTTCTTATCATCTTTAAAACTGGGAGGTTGCTCAACATATACTTCCTCATTGATGTAGCCATTGACAAATGCACTCTTGACATCCATTTGATAGAGCTTGATGTTGTAGGCACAAGCATAGGCTAGCAAGATTCTAATTGCTTCTAATCTAGCAACTGGGGTATATGTTTCTCCAAAGTCAAGACCTTCAAGTTGAGTGTAACCTTGTGCTATCAATCTTGCTTTGTTCCTTACTACTATCCAATCTTTATCTTGCTTGTTTCTATAGACCCTATTTGGTTCCAATCATATTATGGTTCTTTGGTCTCTCAACTAACTCCCATACTTGATTTTTTTTGTGAAGTTGTTCAATTCTTCATGCATAGCATTCACCCAATCAACATCCTCCAATGCTTCACCTAACTTCTTTGGTTCAATGGATGACACAAATGAAAAATGCTCACAAAATGAAGCCAATCTTGATCTAATTTGCACACCTCAATAAATATCTCCAATTATAGTGTACAATGGATGACCCCTTGCAACATTGGTTGGTTGGAGTATTGGAACTTGATTGCTTGCACTTGCTTGATCATTGGGTTGAGATGATGTACTAGCCACTTGATCTTGCACATTGTCATGAAAGCCACTTGCACTTGCTTGATTAGTGTCAACTTGCACATTAGAGCTAGAGAGCACTTGCACTTGATCATCTTCATCATCATTCATTTGCCTAGGTCTCAATTCACTAACATCCATATTCTTCATGGCATTTAAAAGTTGAATGCCTCTAACATCTTTCAAGTTCTCATTCTCATCTTGCGAACCCTTGGTTTCATCAAATTCAACATCATGTACCTCCTCAAGAGTACCACTTACCAAATTCCAAACTCTATATGCTTTGCTTGTAGTGGAGTAACCAAGTAAGAATCCTTTATCACACTTCTTCTCAACTTGCTCAATCTAGTGCCTTTCTTCAAGATGTAGCATTTGCAACCAAATACCCAAAATATGCAATGTTGGGCTTTCTACCATTCAAGAGCTCATATGGTGTCTTCTCTTTCAATGGGTGACAATACAGGCGGTTGCTACAATAGTAAGCCGTGTTGATTGTTCGGCCCAAAAAGATTGACTCACATTGTACTCACTCAACATTGATCTTGCCATGTCAATCAAGGTTCTATTCTTTCTATCAACAAGGCCATTTGATTGTAGAGTGTACTTGACCGAGAATTGATGTCTAATTCCAAAATCATCACACAACTCATCAATTCTAGTGTTCTTGAACTCACTATCATTATCACTTCTAACTCTCTTGATGGTTGTTTCAAACTCATTATGAATGCCCTTGACAAATGATTTGAATGTTGCAAACACATCACTCTTGTCCACTAGAAAGAATGCCCAAGTGTATCTAGTGTAGTCATCCTACTATCACAAAGCTATATTTATTTCCACCGATGCTAGTGTATTGAGTTGGCCCTAAACAAATCTATATGCAACAACTCAAATGCTTTGCTAGTGCTCATTATGCTCTTCTTAGGATGGGTATTTTCAACTTGTTTGCCGGCTTGACAAGAGCTACAAAGTTTATCCTTGTCAAACACAACATTTTTCAAGCCTCTAACCAAGTCATGCTTAACCAATCTATTCAATTGTTTCATTCCAACATGACCAAGTCTTCTATGCCATAACCAATCCATACTAGACTTAGTGAACAAGTATGTTGACAATTAAGCTTCACTAGCATTGAAATCAACCAAATATAGGTTCTCATACCTAAAGCCTTTGAAGATCAAATTAGAGTTATCTACACTTATGATCTATATCATCTACCCCAAAAATATATTTGAATCTAAGATCACACAATTGAGCCATGAATATCAAATTAAAGTTCAAGCTCTCAACAAGCAACACATTGGATATGCTCAAGTCATTGGATATTGCAATCTTATCAAGCCCTTTGACCCTGCCTTTGCCATTGTCACCAAATGTGATACTATCATAGCCATTGCTATCATTGGTGTTGATTAAGTTGAACATTGTTGCATCACCGGTCATGTGTTGAGTGCACCCACTATTAAGAACCCTAATGTCTTCCTCTGGCTTTGTAATTAACCTACAAAAGAAGATTAATTCTTTTTAGGTGTCCAAACGTGCTTGGTCCTTGAAGGTTAGTCACTAAGCTCTTTGGTACCTAAATGGCTTTTCTTCCTTGAGCCCATCCATGGTGCACCAATGAACTTAGCCTTCACACCATTAGTACCCTTGGTAAGCACATAGAAAGAATCAAGCTTAATGGAGGATACATTAGCTTGTGATCTCTTGTTCATGTATTTTTGCTCTATGTGACCAACTTAATTGCAACTAGTGTAAAACCGATCATTGTTCTTCATAAAACTAGTCTTGTGAGGAGCAAAGGTCGTCTTGCCTTTCTTATGGGTATAGCTCAATCCCTCTTTGTAGAGAGAAGCTCTTTGACTACCCAAGCGCATAAGCAAGCTGGTCCTTACCACCATAGGCTTTGCCTAAGGCGCGAGTGAGCTCATTAACCTCCTTTTTGAGGGTCTCATTCTCAACCATTAGTGAGGACATCACAAGTAAAACCATCACTACTAGATGAGGTAGAAGTGGAAGTGCTACAAGAAGGGTTAGTGGGAGCAACAATGATAGGTTTATAGAATGATTCATCAATTATATTACAAGTTAAGCCTTTGTCACATGTTACAACATGCTCCTTCTCATTTTGCTCATTAAGTAGAGAGGAATGAGCTTTTCAAGCTTCTTTATGAGCCTTGCCAAGCTCCTCATGTTCTTCCTTTAGACT
Organism: Miscanthus floridulus; assembly: GCF_019320115.1. NCBI lineage: Eukaryota > Viridiplantae > Streptophyta > Magnoliopsida > Poales > Poaceae > Miscanthus > Miscanthus floridulus. The sequence goes on from NW_027097326.1 coordinate 18,471, forward strand.
CTCATGAGTAGCATTAAGCTCATCAAAGGCTTGCTTAAGGGCTTTAAGTTCCTTTCACAAGTCTTTGCATTCCCTTCTCTTAATGTCAAAATGTTATTTAGCTTGTTCCAACATGTCAATTAGTTCATCTTTAGTTGGTTCATCATCATTGTCACTTTCACTTTCATTATCATGTTCCTCATCACATCCATCATCACAAGTTTGTATCTTAGTGGCCTTAGCCATGAAGCATGATGGAGTGTCGAAGAGAGAATGCTTCTCATTTATAGCAATTCTTGCAAGAGCCTTCTTCTTGGTAGGTCTTGTCATCTTCACTTGAGAAAGCATCACTATCCCAAGTGACCACATATGACCCACCCTTCTTCTTGAAGGTCATCTTGTCCTTCTTCTCTTTCTTTTTCTTCTTGTCCTTCTTCTTACTCTTCTTGTCATCTTCATCATTGTCGCTATTGTATGGGCATTGAGCAACAAGATGATCCTTGCTTCCACACTTGAAGCACCTTCTTGACTCTTCCTTATTCTTGGATGAAGACTTCTTCCTTCTAGCATGATAGCCCTTCTTCACAATAAACTTGCCAAATCCCTTCACAAAGAGAGCCATCTTCTCATCATCCATCTCATCAAAGCTCAAATCTTCATCTTCACTTGATAATTCTTGCTTTGCCTTGCCCTTGGATGAAGTGGCTTTGAATGCCACACTCTTCTTCTTCTCATCCTTCTTCTCCTTCTTTTCTTCCTTCTCATCATCATCCCTATATGTGTCATCGGTCATCACATCACCCAACACTTGGTTTGGTGTCATGGTGTCCAAACCACTCCTCACTAGAATAGTGACCAATGTGCCAAATCTCGATGGCAAACATCTCAAGAACTTGTGGGAGAAGTCCTTGTACTTCACCTCTTCTCCAAGTGCTTTGAGATTATTGATAAGCACTTGAAGCCTATGGAACATCTCCAGCACTACTCTCATCATCCTTCACCTTGAAGCTTGCAAACTTCTCCTTGAGAATGTATGCCTTTGTACCCTTCAAGGCTTGAGTACCCTCAAATGACTCCTCCAACTTCTTCCATGCCTCATAAGCCCTCTCAATGTTCTTGATTTGCTCAAATATTCTTTCATCCAAAGCATCATGAATGACACTAAGAGCAATATCATTATTTTGGAGTAGCACTTCTTCGATGGCGGTGGGAGCCTCCTTATTGGCAATCTCAATCTTGGTCTTCATCACCTTCCACACCTCTCTATTGATTGACTTGATGTAGGTGGTCATCTTAGCCTTCCAATAAAGATAATTTGAGCCATCAAATTGGGGTGGCTTCTCGGTGTTGTTGATTTGAGCCATTTTAACACCGAAGGTTGTTGAGCCTCAAATCATGGTGACCACGGCTTCGATACCACTTAAAAGGTCCTAATGGCTAGAGCGGGTTGAATAGCCTATAAAAATTTCTATAACAACACTAAAAAGAACCGGTTAGACAAATATGAGGTGAAGCGAATGTTGTGCTAGCCTACTAAAAACGCAAGCCACCTACCACAATTCTATTCTCTATAGTTATGGCAGAACTGCCTGAAAGAGCACACTTACGGATGTGCTCATCTTCCATTAGACACTAAGCACCCTGAAAGTGGGTTACCTCTAGCGGTTTCGTCAAGCATACCCCAAGGGAGAACCCGAATAATCTACATTTTTCATCCAAGATCCAATAATAAGAACAAGTTTACAATACTTAGTCCATTTCATACAACAAGAGTTCTTGGAAATAAATTATTACAATAGCAGAGTTCAGAGTGTGGAAATTAAACAGCGGAATCGAAATAAACATCTAACGATAAAATAAAAGGATATGTCTGTGCCCACCAGAAAAATCCTCCACTAAAAGCCATCCCTCAAGCTGCACCTACAACAGGGGTAAATAAACCATGAGTACACAATGTACTCGCAAGACTTACTCGACTAGGGGGAATAATTTCCCGACTCCAAGGATATGATAGGCTTTATGGTTTGCTGGGTTTTCTTTTTGCGGAAAGCATTACTAATAGTAAATCCTTATGTTTGTATTTTATTAGCATTCATTATTAGTTCATTAGCTAACCATTCTATGTAAGCACCTATTCTACTTTCAAGCATGAGTTGAGCAATTAGATCTATTCATCATTGAAACCATCTAGGCCCCTAGTTGGGTTTCGGTAATTAATGACGACACGAGATTACTATGACTAACGTGTGTTTTGCAGAGGCAATTTGAGTTAGGTCATGGTAATGGCAATTAATTGGGCAATCATGGTTGGCATACCCCTGTCGATGGAAATCGTTTTGGTTTTCAAATGATGGACGACAAGATTAAGGATGAACTAGTTCTAAGTATTGGTTGGTGTTGAAGAGACACTTAGAGTAGTTTAGGACTTTGTTTTTCCTTTGGCCGTACTATTAAGGGGGTATGGACTAGTAGCTTGACCTAGGTAAGTCTAGTGGGTTAGGTGTGGTGCACACTTGTCAAACATAGCACTAGGTAGTTCAGGAGTAGCCCTAAGATCAATTGGGGCAAACTTTATTCACATAGGATTTCTAGTTGGAAGTGAATGGAGGGTCAAATGATTGACCGGATGCGGGTCTGGTTGTGACCGAATGCTGGAGGGTGAGTCCGGTCAGTTCATTTGATCTAATGAAGTCATCTAGTACTGACTGGACGCTGAGTGAAAGTGGACCAGATGCTGGGTGCCAATGTCTAGTCAACTCTAGAGAGGTTCCAGAGAAGAAATTTTTTGACCGAATGCGTCAGGTCAGTGCTGACCGGACGCTGGTCAACATCCGGTAACTAACCGGATGCTAAACAGTGAAGTGACCGAACTCTGGGTGCTAGCGTCTGGTCAACATCAGTAAGGTTTCAGAGAGCGTTTTTCATGACCGGACGCATCTAGTAAGTACTGGCCGGACGCTGGTCAGAGTCCGGTCAGAACTTAATGGCTCTTTCTGACACAGTGGCAGGGATAACTGATTGGAGTGTCTGGTCACCCTGACTGGAGCGTCTGGTCACCCCACAGAGTGCTGACTCAGCCTCCCAATAGTTTGTTTTGAATAAGGGGGTATAAATACTTACTCCACTTGTCCAAGGGAGGTCTCTTGCCCATTTGTTCAGCTGAGAAACACCTTGAGAGTGCAAGGGAGAGCAAGAGCCTAGTGAGGTGATTGAGATTTAAGAATCCAAGATTAAGGTCCTCATTAGTGCAAGGAGAGTAGCAAGTGTGCATCCAACCTTCTCATTAGGCTTATCGTGGTCAAGTGAGAGTTTGTGCTTGTTACACTTGGTGATCGCCATCACCTAGACGGCTCGATGGTGATTGGGAGTTTGGTGATCATCCGACGGAGCTTGTGGATTACCCAACTCAAGTTGTGAACGGTTGTGGGTGATTCACCATGACGGAGTGTCAAAGAATCAGCCCGTAGAGAGCACTTGATCCTTGCGTGGATCAAAGGGGAGCTACACCCTTGTGTGTGTGCTCCAGCAAGGACTAGTGGGGAGTGGCGACTCTCCGATACCTCGACAAAACATCGCCGCATTCCTTTCCCTCTCTTTACTTTAAGCATTTACATTTGAGCAATTCATTTTATGTCTTTACATTCCTAGAATTGCCATGCTAGAGTAGGATTGGAACTTAGGGTGCAAAAGTTTTATGCGGTAGAACAATAGAATCACATTCTAGGCACAAGGGGTGAAGTGGGCTAAGTATAGGACTTAATTATTGCAAAGAATTTAGAATTAGCCCAATTCACCCCCCTCTTGGGTATCTTGATCCTTTCAATCATCCTTCATCTTCTAGTTCTTACTACGGTGCTAGATCATAGCCATGTCGTACCGCATCACGCGGTGATTCACAAACCAATGTATCCCAGCTGGGTACCCCAAAACACACGCCCCGCTTGTACCCCATGCACAAACAAGACCAACCTACCACTCTCCTATCACGGGGTCTAGGTCCCCATCCAAACTTGGACTCCAAGCCCCCACTCCTGAATCTCGGACTCAGTTCGGTGCTTAGACCTCCACCATCCCCGCCTCTAATCAGTCAGTCTGGAAAGAGCTGGAACCCATGACAAGAAAGTGACAAGCCTTCCTGCTTCCATAAGCAAGTATGTGCTCAGGATAATAAGTTTGTGACCTGACTAATATCCACAGCAACGGACGATCCTTAACTTACACGGATAGGGAAAATAGTGTAATCAAGCTATGCCCCATTGGCCGTGGGTCACAACCTATTACACTCACCAATACCCGTACCATATCCCTGTTCGTTCTCCATTTTTCCTTTCACCATTTTATTACGAGAGCAGTAATAATAATCACCAAATGTGAGTAACGGCAGGTTACTCACGCTATCGAAAAACTTAAGCATAGCAGCTACTCGACCTAAGCTAGTAGGACTCATAGGTAGGTATATCTATGCATGTAGTTTCAATAATAAGCCTATAACGTAAATGCACATCACACACACACACACACACACACACACACACACACACACACACACACATATATCCTGTGATTATTCAAAATAAGGGTTATGCACCGGGGCTTGCCTTCGGCAGGCGGTTGGTCAGCTATTGTGGCAGAACCGCCCGAAAGAGCACACTTACGGAGACGCTCGTCTTACATTAGACACTAAGCACCCCGAAAGTAAGCTGTATCAAGCAGTTCCGTCGGGCACACCCCAAGGGAGAACCCGAGTAATCCACATTTTTCATCCAGAATCCAACAATGAGAACGAGTTTACAATACTTAGTCCATTTCATACAACAAGAGTTCTTGGAAATAAATTATTACAATACCAGAGTTCAGAGTGCAGAAATTAAACAACGGAATTAAAATAAATATCTAGCGATAAGATACAATGATCCATCTGTGCCCACCAGAAGAATCCTCCACTCAAAAGCCATCCTTAAACTGCACCTGCAACTAGGGTAAATAAACCCTGAGTACACAATGTACTCGCAAGACTTACCCGACTAGTGGGAATAGTTTCCCGACTCCAAAGAATATGATAGGCTTTATGGCTTGCTGGTTTTCTTTTAGCGGAAAGCATTACTAATCATGAATCCTTATGTGTTCATTTTATTAGCAATCCAGATTATTCCATTAACTAACCATTATAGGTAAGCACCTGTTCTACCTTCAAGCATGAGTAGAACTTGGACTCCAAGCCCTCGCTCCTGTCATGGGGTCTAGGTCCTCATCCAAACTTGGACTCCAAGCCCTCGCTCCTGAATCCCGGACTCAGTGCGGTGCTTAGACCTCTATCATTCCCGCCTTCAATCAGTTGGTTCGGAAAGAGCTGAAACACATGACAAAAATGTGTTAACCTTCCCGCTCCCATAAGCAAGTATGTGCTTAGGATAATAAGTCTGTGACCTGACTACCATCCATTGCAACAGACGGTCCTTAACCAACACGTACAGGAAAAACAGTGTAACCAAGCTATGTCCCGTTCGCCGTAGGACACAACCTATTACACCCACCAATACCCGTACCATATCCCTGCTCGGTCTCCATTTTTCTTTCACCATTTTATTATGAGAGCAGTAATAATAATCACCTACTGTGAGTAACGGCAGGTTACTCATGCTACCGAAAAATCTAAGCATAGCAGCTACGTGACCTGTGCTAGTAGGACTCATAGGTAGGCATATCTATGCATGTAGTTTCAACAATAAGCCTATACATCACATATATATATCCAGTGATTATTCAAAATAAGGGTTATGCACCGGGGCTTGCCTTGGGCAGGCGGGTGGTCAGCTATGTTATACATCGGTGGCTCCGAGGCTTCCTCCTGTACGAAGACCTCCTCCTTATACTCCTCAATCACCTCCTCATACTCCTGCTCGCCCACGGTCATGAACTCTACCAACTCGTTATCTACATGCATGAAATAATGATGCAACACTTAGTAATACGGCAACAACAACTCTTAAAATAAGAATACATCTACCAAGCTACTAAGCTAACTCTAATGACTAAGACGCTAAGTTACCTATTATTCTCATTAAACAGGTATGAACATTTCAAGCATTATCTTAGCAACTAAAGGCATCCTTATTCTTATTACTGATTTAATATATATATACTAAAACAAGAAGTACTTAGCTACCATAGTTCTCAACCTATTCTAAGGCTACAAAAATTACAGTGAGCACATAATAATCTAATGAACCTAGCCAAAGCTTTTACATAATAATCTAATTTGCCACAAAAATTCCTACAATATTAATCTAAATAATTCTAAACATTCTCAAATTACAGTGAGCACATAATAATATAGCAGGCCGACCTGCACCTACAGCCCTAGCGCCTATACTAGTCGAAGCTACGGTAGCGGTGGAGCTTGCGGGAGTGATGACCATGGTGAGCGGTCGCAGGCGACGGTGGCGCGACCGTTCCGGCCACCCTAGACCACCGCGCAGCTACTGGCTAGCACGAGAGCATCACTGACTTACCCAAGTCATGGCTGTGATGCTGGTTCGGTCGAAGATACCCTGAGCAGGGCTGGCCATGTGCGGCCGGCGGGAGGCCGTGGCGCTCCGCGATGGCGTGGCCGCGTTAGCAGCACCGGTGAGGCGATAAAGGTGCAAGTGAGGCGCGTAGGGTGCAGTGGAGGTGGGGCAAAGCTCGTGACGCAGTTGGCTGGGCGTGGGATGGTGCGGTGAGTGGTTGCCCTCGGCCATAGCCAAACCCGGCCTTAATGGCACGGCGGAGGTAAAACTCCAAATTGGAGCACATCGTGATGCAATTCAAGGAGGGGTAGGGTCATGCGGCTAGACGACTCACAGGCGGAGCCAGAGGGGCCTTGAATCGACATGAGGTGACCTGTATCTGCCGAATTTAAGGAAACGGCTACGGCGGCGACGGCGATAGGGAAGAAAAGGCAAAGAAGGGAGAAGAAGTAGGTCTGGCTCGGTCGACCTCACCCTGGCGGGGTACGGTCGATGCTACCAGGGCGACAAGTGCTCAGGAGCCGAGTCAAAATGTGCGCGTGCAGGCGGTGGTGTAGCACGGCGTGCGCGGACGCAACATCGTTAATGGCAAGGAGACGGCGTGAGACAGCAAGGGCAAGCCCATATGCTCAAAGACGCGATGGGCAGCGGCATCATGACGTGAGACAGCGGGGGCAGCAGCAGCACGGTGATGAGACGACAGTGGCAGCGGTTGTGCTGCGACACGGCACGGAGCGGGCCACTACATGACAAGGCGGCACAGCGGCCAGGGCACTGGGCCCGTGATGGCGGCGGCACCGCACGGCTAGGCCAACCGGCCCTCTGTGACCCACCGAGCACGACATCGCGCGTGCGCGCGGAGGACACACCGATGCGGCGTCGCCGTGCCTCCAAGGCGCGGTGACCGCGCCCACACTGGAAAACCGGCCGAGAACGTGTTGTGCACAGTTTTTAAAATGCTCGAATCTCCTAAACGGTTGATTCCACTCCCAAACCGCTTTCACTATACTAAAGCGGGCACCTTAGGCTAGCAACAAGAGCTGAGGAATGACACCACCCCTAAACTAAATTTTACAGAATAAATTACCAAACATAACTTTGTCAATCTATTTTCAGATTAAGAAATTGACTAAGTCTTGAGTTAGATTTGCTTCAAATTCGATTTCTAAGCTATTAGAAATGTTAGCTAGCGTTATTATCTTGTTAAAGCAAAAGTTGCACTACCTTCTACAAAATGTGTACTTCAAACTTTATTTAGGTGTCACATATGTTTTATAGTATTTTTGCTTAATAAAAATTGGTTTCCAACCTTAAGTGATATAACATGACTATTGAATTCTCTTTATGTATCATTTGTGTTAATCATTTTTCATGCCAAGAAATTTATCTTTGCTCATTCTCACATGAACTAACACATAATCATGATGCTCATGAAGTGCCATTAGTAGAAAACTTGCAATGTAATACCGAGGGTGTTACAGCTATGTTAGTCGCCGGTGGCTCTGAGGCTTTCTCCTGTACGAAGACCTCCTCCTCGCACTCCTCAATCACCTCCTCGTATTCCTGCTCTCCAGCAGTCACGAACTTCACCAACGCGTTCTCTACATGCATACAATGATGATGCAACCCTTAGCATTTTAGGAACAGCAGCTCTTAAAATAACAATACATCTACCAAGCTACTAAGCTAACTCCAATGAGTAAGATGCTAAGCTACCCATCCCTTCCACTAAACAGGTATGAAACATTCAAGTATAATCTTAGCAACCAAAAATGCACTTCTTACTTTATTTACGATTTTACATATACTAAACAAGGAGTACTTAGCTACCCTATTTACCAACCTATTCTAAGGCTACAAAAATTACAGTGAGTACACAATAATACAATGAACCTACTGTAAAAGTTTCATGGTCAAAGCTTTTACCAATTTGCCAAAAAAATTCCTACAATATTAATCTAAATAATTCTAAACATTCTCAAATGAATTAATAAGCCTAGCATCAACTCAGACTTGCATAATCTAATCATATCATCCGATAGACAATATTTTTAGGAGCCTACCATAATTTTTGGACACCCAAGTGAATTGATATTAATTTCCAAAATTCAGCTTAGAATGTAAAATATAAAACTATTTCTATTTTCTTAGGAAAAAGAAAAGGCAATTCGCCCTCACGGCCCACGATGGCGCGACACACGTGGACGTGGTCCACACGCGGGGGAGCCCACGTGCGCTGACACATTTGCACAAAAGTCCCCACGCTTAAACGAAATCACGCGGCCACTATGCGCGCTATTCACGCAGTCAGCAATCATGCACTAATGACCCTGTAATAATTCACCTTCGCATCGGGGAGGTCCCTGGTGCCCCCGCGTTCGCCGGCGTGGCGTGCACGGGCACTAGCCGGCCACGCCGGCCACCTAAGGTTCTCACCAGCCCAGCTAGTGGGCCGACCTCCATCTACGATCCTAGCGCCTATGCTAAGCGGGGGTACGGGAGCAGCGGGGCTCTCAGAAGTAGTGGCCACGGCGAGCGGTCGCACGTGATGGTGGCGCGGCCATTTCGGCCACCCTAGACCACCGCATAGCTATCTAGCTAGTGCGTGAGCATCCTTAGCTTACCCTGGACCCGACCGTAGCGTTCATTGGAGCCAGGTGGTGGCGAAGAAGGCTAACCGCGTGCGACCAGAGGGGTGCGGCGACGCTCCGCGATGGCACGGCCGTGTCAGCTGCGGCGTGAAGACAGTAGAGGTTATGATAGGTACTGGACTATTTCAGTATGGGAATTGGCCCGATCTTCACGACAGTAGGTTAAAAGGATAACTTGCTGAAGAACAAGGCAGCGGGGATAAAAGGATAACTTGCTGAAGAACAACGGAGTAACTAGCTTTATACCTAACTAAGGTTGGATGCGACCAGGCGACGGAGAGAGAGACTCCGAAACCACGAAGACTTCGACTCGATCTCCGAACGACCGCAGAACCACAACCGGAGCTAATCCACACAAGGCGGGGCAGCCGTACTGGAACCCGCAAAGCATGAAATAGTGGATTCCAGAGGAATCTCTTCACAAGTCCAGGAAGAACAAGGAAGAACAAGGGTTTGAGTAAAGCACTCGGCAGCTCGGCTGCAATATCACTTGAATTATCAAATCATCAAAAAGTGTTTTTCTAGTAGCCTCGAGGTGGTATTTATACTACGAGAAGTTTCTAAGATAGATGTGAACTGAAGAAACCACGTTGGAAGGTGAAAGGTCAACTGGCTAAAGCTTTTATGAGGTGATCTTCAGTTCCCGCACGTCTTCTGGGCTTCTGTACAGTCTTCATTATTTTGGTCATAACTCCTTCAGTTTTGCACGGGATCTTTAGCTTCATGTAGACTGTTGAGCTTCGAAGCAGTCTTCACTAAAACTGGTCGGACGCCACGCTGGATTGACTCGAACGTAGCTCTTCTCTCTGATCCATCCTTGATGTATCCTTGTCTTCCTTCTCGGAGAACCTGAGTAATAACAACATGCACGACTTAGGTAGCTCAAAATTACCATAAATGTTTAATTGGAATTCACAAAGTAGCGCGTGCACCTCTTGTTGTATCTTTTTGGCGCGACTACGAGTAATTGGTCCAGTAGGAACTTGGAGTGGTGTATCAGCTAGTGAGGTGGTCGGAGAGGTCACCGAGGTCGGTGAAGTGGTCGGAGAGGTCGCCGATGTGGTCTGAGAGCTCGCTGAGGTGGTCGGAGAGATCGCCGAGGTGGTCGGAGAGCTCGCTGAGGTGGTCGGAGAGATCGCCGAGGTGGTCGGAAAGATCCCCGACGCTGGCGTGGTCACATCAGGTTAGGTAGTGGTGCACAGGGTGAAGTGAAGATGGAGGCGAAGCTTGCGATGCGATTGGTTGAACATGAGAGGCTTTGGGGAGGATGAACGCTCTCAGCATTTGTCGATGTGGCCTTAGAGGCCCGGCGGCGAGCGACTCCATAATTGAAGCTCATCGTGACGCGAGTCAAGGTGGGGTAGGGTCAGGCGGCTAGACAACTCACAGACGGAGCTAGAGAGGCATTGAATCAACATGAGGTGACCTGTATCTGCCGAATTTAAGGAAGCGGCTACGTCGGCCATGGCAACAGGGAAGAAAAGGCCAAGGAGGGGGATGAGGTGGTCCGGCTCGGTCCGACCTCGCCATGGCATGGTACGATCGACGCTACCAGGGCGACACGTGCTCAGGAGCCGAGTCAAAACATGCGCGTGCAGAGGGTGGGGTAGCGCGGTATGCGCGGCCGCAGCACCGTTAATGGCAAGGCGACGGCGCGAGACAGCAAGGGCAAGCCCACGTGCTCGGAGACACGACGGGCAGCAGCGCCTCGACGCAAGACAGCTAGGGCAGCAGCAGCACGGCGATGAGACGACAGCGGCAGCGGCTGTGCTACGAAATTGCATATACCATTTTAGTGTGCCAATTTATACAAACCAAATCTTGTAAGTGAAGCAATTAGAACTAAAGTTTTAGAACTGTAAACTGTAAATGTATTACTGAAATATCCCTGAAAAAAGCGAGTCTAAAAATGGCCGAAAGAGTACCTTAAAATCGTCATTCCTGAGACTAAAGCAGCTTAGCTGCTCCGAGAAGCGTCACCACATGGGTGTCATGGCCACACGCATGCATCTTCCCGTCTTCCTGGCTCTAGAACTCCATTCTACCATTTCAGAACTCCATTCTACACCGGTGTCATGGCCAATGGGAAGGTCATGGTGAAGTCAAATATATGTCGGTTGCATGTGTATGGAGTAATTTTGAGATGTTCTTACACCGGTGCTTTTTCTTTTTTTCATTTTTATTTTTACAATATAGTGGTTTGTTGCTAATTTAAACTGGCGGCAGAATAAAGGTCTGATCAAATTCAAGCAATCCCAAGCATGCCCTGGGCCAGTGATGACCTCCGAATCAATCAATCACGAAATGAACAAAAAGTGAGGCACACGAACCTGGATGAGGAGCGCGTCCATGCCAGCGCGGAGCGCCAACACGGGTCTGGTGAGGGTGGACACGACGCCCATCTGTGCGAGGGGCGAGCGGCGTGCACGAGCGCGCTGGTGCGGTGCTCCAGGAAGGCCGGCTCTGGGTTCTGGTGGATCCCGCAAAAGAGGAGGAAGGGGGCAGCAGCAGCGACACCTGGGCACGGGGCGTACCCGTTGTGTGGGCTTTTGCGCATCGGGAGGAAACGAGGAAGAGGGGATCAAGGTTTTCATTATCGGAAATAAAAATTTATCGGAGGTCATGGATAAACAGGATAAGCAAGATATATCGGAAATATCGGACCAAATTCAAAAAAAATTCAAATTGTTTTAAAAAAATTTCGTAGAATTTGACTTGAAACTATTCCTAAGCTATTAAACATCACTTGTTCACCGATAAAAACAAGAATAAAACATTATAGTGTGGGACCGTCGCACGGCTGAATTTGGGTTGTCTGTGTGAGAGCAGGAAAGAAGGGAAAAATTTGGCCTATGTCAAATTTTATCGGACCCTGTGGATAGAAAGGAAATTTCGGAAATTTCGGTGAATATCGGCCGATAAAAAAAACCTTGGAGGGGATGACCTAGCTCCGGCGCGTCGCCGCCGCTGCATAGCCCTAGGGGCGCATCCGCCGGGGCCAGTCGTGCCAGTGCGCCGCGGCGCTTGGCTGGCGCGCCAGGCAGGGGTCGCCGCGGCCCCGCCCGGGCGGGGGGAGGAGGGTGCGCACGCGGCTGCCCCAGTGCGCCGCCGCGCGGAGGCTGGCCACCACGGAGCCCGCTCGGGCCTGTGCGCCGTCGTCCTGCCCGCGCGGCCGCGCTGATGGCCGGCCGGTGCGCCGTCGCATCGGGAGAGAGAGAGAGAGGGGAGGAAAGGGAAAGTAGAGGAGGGGGAAGAGAAGACACGAGGTGAAGATATTTGAGGAAACAAACAGTAAAAACCGGCCGAGTGAACAAGTATACAACGCCGGGCCGAGTGAACAAGTATACAACGCCGGGATGAAACGGACATTTTTTAGTCTCTCTGTTACACAACCGGGGTTTTATACGGTTCTAACAGATGAAAAAAAAATTTAGCACCATAAGATTAAGATTCAACCGCCTTTACCTTTCTTCTACTTTCAGCCTCCAGCCTTCTTCTACCTCTAGACAATCACAAATTACAAGATCATAGATCACAAATCTGTCTACTACACAACAATGTATTTTATGCAGTTACAACGCATAATTTTTTTTAGCACCATAGGATTAAGATCCAACAGCATCCAACATTCTTCTATCTCCAGCCTCCAGTGTTCTTCTACCTCCAGACAATCATAAATCACAAGATCACATATCACAAAAAATATTTTTTTCTATGGAAGGACAAATCACAGATCGCAGAGGTGTTTATGTGTTCATTATGACATGTGGGCCCCAGACGTCATAGATAAAAAAAATCCATGTGTTTTTTAGTGCTAAAACACATGCGTGTTGTATAGTATTTCTGCTTTTTTTTTGCTAACGTGGACACTGGACAGCCTGTTTGCAAGCTAACCTAATATATAAGATACACAAAAATGAGAAAATAAATTGTCTAATTAGTTCTTTATAAGTTGAACTAGGTAGCGTGTCCGTGCGTTGCTATGGGACAACTAAATTTTTATACTAAAAACATATGGATCGACAATAAGATAACAATACTATAAAATTAAATACCGACATTAAAGTGATATTTAATTCAAAAAGCAAAGTTCGTGAAATTAACACAGTCACGGAGAGCGCGGCGTCGCAGGCTCACAAACTCTACTGTATAGATTTTTCCGTGATATGGCTAAGATAATATTTTATATCGGCAGAAAAAATTCTCCAATATTCATTTCTTTCATGCGCCAATAAATTCATGAATAAGTTCCGCTGCATCTCCATATAATCCTGCATACACATGTTCGAGTATATATGTAAATATTAGTGCCTGTCATATGGATAATACTGCGTGTCTTAAAAAATCTCTCATAAAATCTTAAAACAAAGTATGTTATACTCACCGTATAAATATGTGTGGCTTTAGGACTATTCCACACAGACATATATTATAGAATAAGGTATCCACTTGAGTGTCTGTTCAAAGATGTTGAATTAGGTATTATAATTCTTAATTTCAACATATTTTTCAGGTCAAGGCAACCAATGGTAACAGTTTTCTTAGTGATGCGTAATTTTATGGTGCGCCTCTTGACTATTTGAGTAAGGACAAGTTAGCACTGCAAAGGCTCAGAAAAGCTGCTGAGAAGGCCAAGGTTGAGTTTTCCTCCATTATGCATACTAACACCTATATCCCCATTTATCATTGCTGATGCTTTTGATGCAAAGCAATTCAACATTACCATGATCAAATATAAGTTTGAGTCTCTTGTGAGCAATCTCATAGAGGGACTCTCATCCTTTATGTGATCTGCCTCAAGGATATTGGCATCTCTACCTTACATCGTTCTCTTCAGCAATCAATTGATATAATTTCTAGGGTTGAAGGAGTTGCCTGATCTTTGGAGGAAGCCTTGTACTGCCCTAATAATACGATTTATTTTCCATGAATACATGCAGGTATTATGATAACACTAACTACACCAAATGAAAGATTAGAGAGAATTTGCATAGCCTCGAGAAGGATTTATTTATTAAGTTCTTTGGACTCTACATGTAGTTTTGAAATATCTGTTTGCATGTCTTACCTCGTATCCTAATTCAAAATTTTGTAGTTTAATTAGAATATTTAGGTGATTGTATATATATAATATTCAATACAAGAATAATCTATGCATGTTGTTCTTGAAAGATTTCCACACAAACATATATAATATTCAGGGAGTTGTTGATCAGCACAGCAGCAGGCAGTTCCGCTTGCATCGAAGGACGGCATAAAACAGGTCCCCTCCATTGCCATCAATCTGCCTATATGGCAAAAATGAAACCAATAAATAAATATCTGTGTCCGGATAATGCCACGAAGAAATAATCAAGTGACCTATAGCAATGGAAAAGTCAGAAAATGTTCTGCCCTACTCCTATGCTACAACTATCGGTTTTCAATTTCATGACACTGACATATGAACCTACACTTTAGATTCAGAAATATATAAGCTGGGTACCCTTGATCCATAATTAAGTGACCAACCTTATTTTGTATCTCAACCCCCAAAACATAGCGTCGGATGCGTAATGTTTCATTAGTTAGTGATTCTCTTATTCGCATGGTCAAACATTCAAATACACTATTCTGCAATTCCACTAGCACCGATGTAAAAGAGAACACACATAACTGACCAACCGATTGTACTGAACGCCCAGGTGAAGACTGGCAAGGAAAATAGGCGAGCTGAGAGAAAGAACGCATCACCTTGTCGCGACAATGTCCTCCTCAAGCGACCGCTCGTGAACCTTGCTGGTGGCCGGCCGACCGGCGCCGGCTCGTCTCGCTGAAGAAGAGAAGGATGCAGGCACGCACGACCAAGGTGGGGGCGGGGGATTGGGAGGGGGCCGTCACTCCGCCGCAACGACAGTCGCTGGTCGCGAGCGGAGGCTCAGGCATCAAACCAATCCAGTACTGTGAATGAATGTCACAGGGAAATACGAATCAAAACGGGAAAACAGACGCTATTAGAGAAGGAGCAAATTTAATACAACAGTCGCTGCTATAAAGGAAAATGCGAAAGTAGAGGTTGCAGACATCAGAACAACCCTGTCCATAGGTAGATAAGTAGAAAAATCAAGGTAATCCCTATTCTGAAAATTTCGTGCTGTCCATTGTTGATGGTCGTTTGACCATAGGGGTGTACAGCCATATTATCTGTCCATCATTTACATTATTGTTAAGCCAATTATGTGTGTGACATGGGGGATTAGAACCTTTCTTTTCTAATAAAAACAAATACTTGTACCTATAAAGGGAATGTGACTATGTGAGTGATAGGTGATCTTGACATCCTAATGGCAAAGGTCCAATACCTATTTAACTCGATCATATAAAGCTGAGAGATTTGGCATAGCCTAAAAGTATACTCGGCTATTGAACAGAAACTACCAGATGCATGAACTCTAGCTATGTTCGGTCCACCTTTCAAGCAGCTGTTGAAGGTTAGTTCATACTAAAAGAATGCCTTCTCAAGGAGATCACACCTTGACACTATATGACCATCAGGCAATGTCAAAAAGAAGAAAGCTAAACACCTCAGACATAATCGCTAAGGTATTGGTGCCCCCACTTGCTTTTGTACTTGTTTGAATTTGTCAACTTGCTAGTTTAAGTAAAGCTGCAACCTCTTAGTGAACAATTCAGTAGCATCGATAACCAAGCAGAAGGCATAGGCACGCCTATAGTTGTTATCAGTAGGTACTGAATTTTTTTTGCTAGCATAGGAAAATTGGCATCAAAATGGTTATTTCAGTCGTCATTCATTAGTGTCACTCTACTAAGTTCATGAAATGAAACCACGCTGACCAGCAAAATAAATGTGAAACTTTGAGTCCTATAGTTAAAAATTGCATACTGATACTTACTAACTGATCAAATTTATCCATTTCCTAATTAACTCCAAACACTTGTGACAAATATTATTGTACATACGAAAATGATTGGTGATGCCAAGAGCTGAAGCCAAAACTTAAACATGTTTGATTGAAGTGCAGGCAGTATCTTTTCCTGGTACTGAGATTAGAATGTCGAGAGTGAAAAATGGCAGGCATGATACACATAACAAAATGCTTTATCTATGTCTGAATAAGGTATACTACTGGAGCGCGGACCAAAATTTGAAGCTTCATTATTTGAGCATACTATTTCACTCCAGGTAGGTTAAAAAATAAGATCGTCATGGTCAACCTAAATCATTTTGTCAGACTGAGCTGGTGCTGGAATGAAAGAATTCAATATTATTGTCTAAGCATGAGCTAACCTGAATTTGACTCAGTTTCTTTGGAAAAAGCAGGTCCTTTTGCTATGGTCAATGACAATGATGGATCACCTCACCCGAATTACCATCTAGAAAAACTGTAGTGTACCAATCAGCATGCAAAGGAATGAAACAAGGCCAAATCTAAACCACAATCTTGCTCATCATTACTTAGGGAGTATAGCAGTCAAGTAATGGATATCGAAATTATATGTGTACTGTGCTTTAAGACATATCAGATCATACAGGGAAATGCCAACAATTAATGACCATAAGTTGTGAAGTGTAATTATGTGCCACACATACCAAATTGCTTTATGTATGTCTGAATGAGGTATACTACTGGAGCATAGAGCCAAATCTGAAGCTTCATTATTTGAGCATATTATTTCACTCCAGGTAAGTAAAAAAATAAGATCATCATGATCAACTTGAATAATTTTGTAAAACTTAGCTGGTGCTGGACTACCACGAAGCTACCCAATCAAGACAATGACAGGCTCACATCGTAAGCTGAACCCTGATCTTCTCTAGTGTTTCCAGCACCAAATGTAAGCCAGGCTTTCGCTTTTTGTTGTTCAGCAGTGAGGCATCTGAATCACAAGGTACCACTTTCTTTGTTTCAAAAGTGGATAACTACTGGCACTGTGCCGCATGTGAGTGGTAGTATCCCAAAAAATATCACTACTAATTTGTGTTTTAGGTGGCACACACAATTTCAATAGTATCGATGAAGAGTTTCTGCTGAGTAACAGTATATATAAAGCACTATTCTAAATCAAGTGCGTAACAACCTTGAGACCATTTGTATAATCTATTCAGGTAGTCCATATTGCGTGTAACTGAATGTTAAATGAAATTGCTTATTATTCAGTTAAATGGTCCAACTTCAATGTATCGGAAGAAAGAAACTTTTTTTCCTACAGTCTGAAGCAACTCAAATATTATACAGGATTAGACGTACCAGTGAGCACGTGATCCATTGAAGAAGGCAAAATTCATAACCAACAGCAAACTTGCAGTTAGTGTCAATCAACATCGCAAATAGGTACCATGAAACATCGATGTTAGATGAGCTAAAGGCGACAAAATTGCCCTCAAGCAAGGATGGCAGTAGCCTCAGTAACATTTAGCAGAGGTGCAAGCATTTGGCTACGTAAATAAAAATTATCAAGATACAAGATCTCTAGATAAGCACCTACAACTTTGTCAGTCTTTCAGTAACCGTCCCAAACAATGCAAATGATGCTTTTGCTGCAAAATGAGGGGAACATTTTAAGCCAAAAAAAATTCGCAGACATCACATGAATGGAGAAGTTGCAATATCCCTCACAGCTCTGAAGGAGGGGTGACAAGCTCAGGAACAGGCTCTGAAGTAGGGGTGACAAGCTTAGGAACAGGCTGAAGAAAGAAACCAACGCAACAAAAAACAAGAAAGGGTATGTACCAGCGCGAGAGTTCTCAAGGGCGGAGAATTCCTCCGCCAGTCGAGTCGCCTAAGCACACAGCCAGGTGTTCGCCTCCTCCGTCCCCATCACCCGGCCTCGGAGCGCGAGCACCTCCTGGTCCGCCTCCGACCGGGCCCTCCGCTCTGCCTCCAGGGCCATCCGCGCCGACTCCAGGGTGGCCCGCTCCGATGCCAAAGCACTCCGCTCCGACTCAAGGGCCGCCATGGCCTCTTGAAGCACCGCCTCGGTGCTCGCCAGGGATGCCCGCAACCCCGCCTCAGTCTCCGCCTGGCAGGCTTTCGTCGCCTCGAGCCCTCGCTCGGCGGTAGTCGCCCGCTCCGCTGCAAGCTGCCCCTCTGCCCACGCCACGGCGAGCTCGGTCGCCTGGTCCTAGGACTCGCGGCAAGCGGACCCTACCCGACGCTCGAGCTCGGCCATCCGGCCATGTTCCGTCTGGAGGAAGTAAGACTTGCGGGATGACATCTTCCTCACATTCTACCAAAAACAAGCATGCTAAAGACAACCGACAAAAGATTCAAAGGGCAAGGACAAGTACCAGAAACTCACTTCCGCGCCGAGCTACAGGTCGACCTCAACCAACTGCCGAGCGAACTGAGCCTGCTGCTGGGCGCTTTCAAGCTTCGCGGACAGCTTGGTGAGTTCGGACACCGCGGCATGCCCTTGCCCCTCGAAAATGTCCCAGAGCTGACGCTCCCAGGAATCCTGGAGGACGAACCGCGTCTTCGATGGGTCCTTAGGGTAGGGCCACTCTAGGTCACCCTCCAGCAAACCAGCGGAGGGCCCAGCCTCCAAATGGACCACCGCCAACTCCCACGGCGACACCGCCAGCTCCTGTGACGACACCGGTGGCTCCGCCGCGATATCCACCTCGTCGTCATACGGGATGTTCACCGCCTCATTCGCGTGGAATGCCGCCAGGCGTCCCAACTCCGTCCCGGCCGCACTTCCCCCCGGCGCCTTCGGCTCCGACGGCAAGGATAAGCCGTGTGACCCTCCACCCGGTGAGATAGGGAGCTTGCCCTCCCTCGTCTCTTCCACCGCGACCGGCGGAGGAGGGGCCATGAGAGTTACCTCCGATTCAACCCCCGCCATCGGCACTGGGATCGCCGCCAACACCGACACTGCCGCTGTCGCCTTATCAGCAGCCGCCCCGGGGGGCACCACCCCCGAGAGGGAAGGCTTTGCCGCCGCCACCCTGCTGCCCCCTTCGCTCGCCGCAACACGCTGCAGGGTAGGCCTCCAAGTCTCCTGCACGGGGGTTAGGGTGATGCTCAACCCCGGCACCCCCCGACCGCTAATGGAAATTACAGGTGAGTCACACTCTAAAAAGACTCGACCAGCTAAAGATCGAAGAGCAACAAAGGGAAACATACCGGGAGGTGAGCGGCATGACCCTGAAGGCAGGTTCTGATGACAACGGACCTATGGGACGAGGGCCGCTCCTAGGCTGCGACCCACGCCCCCTCACTTCAGACAGGGGTGAAGTTGTCCCGATCGGCTCCTGCCTGGCCTATGGGTCACTACGACCTCCGGCTCAGGACTCCATGACCGGAGCAGCGGGCGGAGCGTCCTTCGATTGCAAGTTGCCCGTCGCCCGGGTGCTAGTCTGCCCCTCAGACCGCCCGGACTGCTCGACCGCACCCACGGTAGGCAGGGCCTCCTCCGGCTGCGAGTCAGGCGTTGGCACCGGTCCTGCTGCTGCACAAGCGCTAGCCCGCTCCTCGGGCCGCCCGGCTCGCTCAGCCGCGTCCACCATGGGCGACAACGGGACCGGCGACACCATCGAGGGGCGCGGTGACCGCGTCCGCTTCGCCGCCCATCCACTGATGGCATCCACGCTCGCCGCACACTTCCTCAACGCAGGAACCTCCGCACGCCGCGCGACCTCCTGCTCCTCACCAGCGACGTCGTCGTAGGGTCACGGCGCTCCGCCGAGGTCACAACGACCTCCCGACTCTCCTCCTCATCAGAGAAGACCATGTCATCCAAATCTGTAGGATCATCCGACGCGAGTTCCGACTCGACGTCACTCCTACGTTCCCCGGCCCTCACGCGCCGGGTGACCTCCTTCTCCTTCTCCTGCTTCCGTTGAACCTCCCTGGTTCTCTTCTTCTTCCGAGCGTCTGCCGCTTCCTTCTGGGCGGCCTGTCGGGCCCTGCCCTCCGGTCCCTTAGGAAGGTGCGGCCGAGACTTGTACCTTTCAAGCCCCTATGGAACGGATGGCCTAGGATCAAGAATAGGAAAAGCAGAGAAAGAGGCACGAACGGGAAAGATGCGATCATACCAGTTTGGACACAACCGAGGCGTTGAACGGTATGGGTTTCCCCACAAACGTATCCTTGGGCCTCAGCTGCAGCACCTGGCCAAGGCAACTCCAGACCTCATCGTCTGGCAGGTCCTCCGATGACGCATGGTCTGGGTCCGACCGGACCACATCGGCCGCGTCCTCTCTGCCAATGGCGCAACCCAGCGGCGGAAGAGGGTGTGGAACACCCGCACCCCGTCAAGGCCGCACCTTATGAGCTTCCGTAGCTTCTCCTCGATGGCCTCCACCTTGTGCCTCTTCGTGCGGGCGCAACCCTACGACCAACTTTTCTGCTTCTCCGGCCTCCCACCGATGAACACCAGAAACGGCGCCTTCGTCAGATTCCGGATGTAAAACCACTCCCCGTGCCACCCTCGGTTGGAGTCACAGGGGTGTACGCAGGGTATGAATCTCCCACACATGGCTTCCTCTGCAGGGCGAAACCATCCACCAGTGTGGTCTCGGCCGAACTCCCCGCCGTCATGGTCCTCCCGGAGAACAGCCACCGGAAGAAATCCACGTGCGGCTCCATCCCAAGGAAAGCCTCGCAGACGGTGACAAAGCCGGCGATATGCAGCACCCCCATCAGATTGAGGTGCTGTAACTCCAGACCCCACTCGTTAAGGAGCCCGCGTAGGAACCAGTGCGCAGGGTATCCTAATCCACGCTCATGGAAGGTAAGGAAAGAAACCACCTCGTCGGGACGAGGTTGTGGGAACTCCTCCCCCCAGGGACCCTCCAGTGCGCCACCTCCTACAGCGGCAGAAACCCATTCTTAATGAAGGCCTCCAGCACCGACTTCCTCACGTTGGACGACCTCCAGTCCGACATTTTTGCTCCGGATCGCCAAAGGATCGGAACGCTCACGGCAAGAAGGGAAGGCAGCGGCAGAGGAGGAACAGGCAAAAGAACAGGACAAAAACCCTCTCACTTCTCCTACTTAAGGAAAAGGAAACAACAGTTAGGGAAGGACACGCCGATCGAGGAAGGCAGAACGGCGGAGCGAGAAAACCTCTCTTTTCCATTTAATGCAGATAAGACGTGCCCTGACCGATGAGACGTGCTCTGCCCGATGGAACAACTCCTGATCAGAAGGGACGTGGCCTGGCCATGGCCCACCACTACCACACGATCAACCACTACCACACGACGGGCACAGGAACCGAAGCGCCATCACACGCGGGTGGCTCCCCGCATCCCTTGGACAGACCTGGGAGACCAAAAATGAAATCTCCGCCGTGAGAGACCAACCGCCCCCCTGAGTCGATCGAGTCGCTCAGTATCCACACCGAGACACAGGTAGGAAGTGAAGGGACGCCCCATGTAGGCCATGCCGACTCCGTCATGAACGACGAGCGCGGGTCCCGGTCGGACATTTCCGACTGAAGCTCTCTGAACCCCGTCACTCAGGTCATCAAGGTGAGCATATGTTCATTAATACAAAAACTATTCACAGAAGGGCTCACCCACGATTGACAAGCGCAGGTCCCAGTCGGACATTTTTTACTAAAGCTCTCTGAACCCCGTCACTTAAGCCATCAAGGTGAGCACTATCAAAACCCCCTCTATTTCATTATAAATCATTTCATACATCCATATGCGCATTTCATTCCATACGCCCGTGCCTCCCGGACGATTCGGGCCCTGAACCGCCCGGGGGCTCGGGAACTAAGCATCGCACGTGCAGTGAAATGCATCAGAACGCTCCGTGTTGCGTCACGAAGTGGCGGTTGCCTCATTCGACATGAGTAACCAACAGAGCCAGGGGAGAACTGTAGATGAGCACCGTGCAGCTCTCACCCAGTCTGATAGACCGGGTCATCTCAACCTTCTCGTTCGATCTTGAACCTCTCACCAGGCCCACAGAATCTCCATCGAGGGGCGGCCTTTAGGCCACCCGGGTCGGTCTCCGGAACGACCTAGGCATCTGCCAGGTTACAGGTAAAGGAGTAGTGGAATGTCACAAGAGGGCTATGGCGACCCCGTCACAAACGACGGACTTGGATTCCGCTCGATCACACCCGTTAGTGAACTCACTGAGCTAGTCTTTGAGCCCGAGCGATCGGGACAAGCGATGAAACTCAGCCCCTCCGGTTGTGAGGCACCGAGGATGGGGTAACACACATAACTCACATCGACCCTACGAAGGCCCGATAGGGCTCAGGGGTTCAAGACAAACGCCAAAGGACAGCGACCTCGAACTCGCCAGATCCATGACTCCGACTCGCCCGGTCCCACGGCGCGCACCGACGCTAGGATCCGTGAGCATCGCCTTGTCCGATCTTTAACTAACTAACTACGCTTCGACTACGCTCCAAAAATCCAGGGACCGTGACTTCGAACTCGCATAACGGCTTCACTTCCGACTGCGCTCCAAAAATCCAGGGACCGCGACTCCCAACTCGCGTAACAGCTTCACTTCCGACTGCGCTCCAAAAATCCAGGGACCACGACTCCGAACTCTCATGAAAACTAACTGAACTAACTACCTCGGCTTCCCAGGCTACGCCGAGGCCAGGGATCCACGACTCCGACTCACCCGGTCCCACGGCGCACACCGACACCAGGACCCACGGGCTCGGTCTCGTCCGTCCCCTGAACTAACCATTTCAAAACCACGGCACGCACCGACGCCAGGGTTTATCCGAACTAACATCACCCGATCCCACGGCGTGCATCGACGCCAGGATTGGTGAGCTCTCTCACGCTCGGACTAACTCCCTCACCCGATCCCATGGCGCGCATCGACACCAGGATCAGTGAGCTCTCTCATGCTCGAACTAACTTCCTCGCCCGATCCACGGCGTGCATCGATGCTAGGATCAGTGAGCTCCCTCATGCTCGAACAAACTCCCACACCCAATCCCACGGCGCGCATCGATGCTAGCATCAGTGAGCTCTCTCACGCTCGGACTAACTTTCTCGCCCGATCCACGGCGCGCATCGACGCCAGGATTAGTGAGCTCTCTCACGCTCAGACTAACTTCCTTGCCCGATCCCACGGCGCACATCGACACTAGTATCAGTGAGCTCTCTCACGCTCATACTAACTTCCTTGCCCGATCCACGGTGCGCATCGACACTGGGATCAGTAAGTTCTGTCCTAATCCAATCTTCGCGCCTAAAAATGCCTCGGCTGCACAACAACACCTTGGGTGACAAAATTCCATCTCAGACTAAAAATACGCACACACGCCCGCTAAAACAACACCCCCAGACGGTTCTGCCCGAACCACTGGGGGCTACACCCGTGGGTGCGCTCGCGCACACCCGCCAAACAACAGAAAAAACTCCCCCGCTAACAACACAGAAAAACCCCCCAGCCGGTTCTGCCCGAACCACCCCGGGGCTCAGAAGCTATACCCGCGGGTGCGCTCGCGCGCACCCGCCGGCAAGACAAAAATCCCCCGAACGATTTTGCTCGAATCGGCTAGGGGCTCCTGTCGGGTTCATAAACCCGGGGTCCCTCGGGGACCGACTTCCATGCCAAGGCTCGACCCAAGAGTCTAAAAACAACAGGGCAAAGGAGCAGTCCAGCAACCGACCGGAAGGCCTGGCCCAAGAAGAGCAACGCCCGCTCGTTAGCTACTTCGGCCCACCTATCCGACTGGAGCGCTCGATTCGGGCTCCAGTCGCCTCCGGACGGCCTCTCTAATCGGAAGGTCTGCCCTGAGCCCTACTTCCGACTCCGACCACGCGTCTCTCCGACCGGGGTACGTAAGAATCCTGCTCGCCGCTCTTCTCCGACCGGCGCAACCTAAGCGGACTGGGGCCATCCGATCCGGGACGCCCGCTCGGAAGGGACCAGGGATGAACGGAGAAAGCAGCACGCGAGTCAAACCACGGTACAGGGACTATACCCTGTACACCTACAGGAACAGTGTTCACAACCACCCTGACACAAACAGTATTGTAGGCGCCGACATTTATCCCTACAGTATTGTAGGCGCCGTTGGACTCCCATACGGCAAAAAGCCCCTCACATGCCTCTGGGCATCAATAGTGTTGTAGGCGCCGGGATTCACCATACCCGGTAAACGTGGTGAGACTCCTCACATGCCTCAAGGCATCCAACAGTATTTTGCAGGTACCGACGTCAACCCTTCCTGAAGAAGACAACGCAACCTCCCACGTGCACCTGACATTCTACAGTGACATCAACAGTGTTGTGGGCGTCTACCATTATCCAATCCTCATCGGCGTGGGAAACAAGACTTAAAAGCATCCGTACCCTCTCCCTCTCACCTATAAAAAGCCATCCCTTCATCTATAAAAGGGGATGCACTCCCTCCAACAAGGAGGACGGACCGATTCCAGCTGATCAGAGTTCCTTAGATCGATAGTCCACAACCACAGAACCACCAGGTTCGGACCTTAAGCACCCGCTTGAACACTTAGCTCATAGCGAAGTTCCTGTCACTCTTGGCCCTTCCGACCGGAGCCGACCGGATCTCTTGTACACCCCATCTTTCTCCTCGTTTGTAACCCCACTGCAAACTTCGAGCACCAGGGCTCAGCAATAAAGTCACCGACCGACCCCGACTGGACGTAGGGCACGTTGCCTGAACCAGTATAAATCCTGTGTCATTGAGTGTTAGGCCACATCCGATCACAACGTACAGTAAAACTACAAATGTTCACTACTTGGTCACATTCTGCACCGACACTTTTTGTCTTACTAATCAAATTGCTCTAGTTGATTTGTAGAATTTTAAATAGGCTATTCACCCCCCTCTAGCCATATTAGGACCTTTCAGAGGTCCCACCTGCCGGCGCCGCGGGATCGCAGGCGTGGGCAGACGGACGAACCAAAATAAATATCGCACCAAAAAAATGTCCACGCTTTGTTCTTTTTAGTTGTAGGAGAGGAGACTAGAGAATGCCGGGTATCCATCGGAGCACCATCGTCCCTATCCTTAATTCAGCTCCGTTTTCAAAGGACTTTTGGCGAGGAAGCAATCATGGTGAAACGGTTGGAAGTGAAAGAGAGAATTCTTGGCAGAAGCTGAAACCATCGGCAGCATTCACCATATCAATCTGGTGAGGGTAATTAGTTTCTACGCAGAGAAATCGCATATTCGCATAGGCTCTTGGTTTATATGAGTACACATGCCCAAAGGATCCTTGGACCCATGGATCTTTCACTGACACGGCAATGATGACACTCCTTTGATTATTCTTATGTTTGTTCCGATTAGAATGTACAATCGTTACAAAACTTGATTCCGCCCAACCCTCGGCGTTAACTGATACCACCTCTCAATATAACAGCTTGCTAATGGCAAAAGCGCTCAGGGAACTACAACGTAGTTTTTCGTTCTCCAAATTACTTAACCTTCTTCACTGCAACGGTAGAGATGACAAGTCTGAAACTGGAATGCTGTATTAGTGTTTTTGATAGAGTGTGGGTAATGGTATAATTCCGCATGCATGATCTTTGCATCCTTTCTTGCAGCTGAAACTGCTCAAGAGTTCTAAAAACTTTTAGGAGATTCATCAGCTGAAATTCTGTCATACCTGAAGGTGTCCAATCTTTGGAAATTCAAATGGTACCACTCTTTATAGTGATGGGAGGTTATGTCCATATTAAAAATCCAGAAGCATTGTTTTCGAATTGCGAAAAATTGCGGCATTGTTTTTGAATTGCAAAAAAAAAAAAAAAAAATTGCGGGCTCTAGACTTAAAACAAAGAAGTCTTATCGAGGCATTGCCTGACGTGGTGAGTAGCGTCAAACTACTACAGCATTTAGCAATCGGTGTTGGGGTACAAACCAGGATTCATCACACCAATTCTATGTTTCAGTTGTACAATCTGCACATGCTGGAATTGAATTTCAAATTGTCCACTTCCCCCAAGATCGCATTAAGACGAATCAGGAACCTTATTAACCTTTACGCTTCGCCAGAAATACATATCAACAGGTGTTGTTGCATCTGTAGCATTAGAGAGTTGATGAACCTTAAGTCCCTAACAGAATCAGGAAGCTATTTCGATACGGACTAAGCAGCTTGTCTCGTCTTGAAGACGCAAGCATCAAGCAACCTACTGCAATCATATAGTCAGCCGTTCCATGAATGATAAAAGCATTGTGCTTTTAACACAACAAAGACAATAAGATTCACACAATCCAGAGAAAGCTTTGGTACAAGATAAGAGGAAACAAAATAAACTGAAGCTTAGTGCACTAGAATATCAGAAGGGCAGGTCGGACAGAAATAATAAACAAACAAAAGAACAATAGGATTCTCGGCAAACACCCAAAAAAAAATCAGATAAGATTCCTCGTTCCAAATATCAGAAAGATAAACAAACCAAATATCAGTCAAAAGATAAACAAACAAAAGAACAATGAGATCAGATAAGATTCCCCGTTCCAAATATCAGAGAGATAACCATGCTTGGCCAGGCCTCCCCATGACCGCAGAAAATCGGTAGTGGTCAACTCAAATCAAACAAAAAAGGTGTCCGCAATCAACATAAATAAATTCAAAAGAAATGTCTAGGTTACAGCAAAATTAAAGCACAATAGCAAACCAGGAAATTAATTAGCAGCACTATGTTTGTTAGTGCATGGATTAACTTGACAATACAAGTCAAGAACTTGCATGTAAAAATGAGCCCTGTTGAACAAAGTGGGGGTGGGGGGGGGACGAGATCTCTTTGCCCCCTCAGACAAATAATCCACCTAGATGTGCATGACTAAAACATATATGAATAAAACATGAGAAAAACTTCACTATGCTGAATGATTTTGAAATAACAAAAGCAAAAGCAAAAGCAACGAGCCAAAGAGTGAATGAAACAACATAAGCAAAAGCAAATGTTGTATCCATATTCTGAGTTTAGACATACAAAGCAGTAAGACTTTGCCACTGTCGCAGAACCGACCAATTTATAAGAGTACAAGTACAATGGCAGCCCGCAAGCGGTCGCACTGTCATACTTGAACCCATATAAACCCGGTAATCCGTCGAGTACCACGACGGGTCTCGATAAACGATTACAACAACCAAGATCGTACAGGATTCAACATACATGCCACATATTACATAAAATTCACAGATACATTTTCATCATCAGAGTACGAATAGAGGTTATTACAAACCGAGTTTGACAGATAAAGCGGAAGCAATTAAGTTCGAAAATAAAGTTTCCAACATAGTTTGATACAGTGCCAAGTAGGATCACGGTCCACAAAAGCAAAGATAGGGATTAATAAAGAAGCCTGCCCAAGGCTTACTCCTCATCCACGGCGGGATAGAAGCAACTCTTGCAATAACCATGATACACAGTGCCATCTGCAACAATGGGAAAAAAAACCCTGAGTACGAGAAGGTACTCAGCTAGACTTACCCGTCATAAACCAGAAATAAAATGACTCCAAGGATTATGCAAGGCTATATAAGTGGAGATAGCTTGACAACATTTTGCATAAAGGCAATTGACTTAGTTGTACAATTAGGATTCCTTTATCAATTAATTATAACTATCCATCTCTAGATTAGCAACTATCATGTGCCAAACATGTAGTATATCAATTCAAAAGCATACAATAGTAACCATAGCAGGTATTGTACTTTCATATTCATTCGAACCATCATGTTCCATAACACAGTTACTACGATGTTGGGACTAGCCAAGTTTCTCACTATCCGGGAGAGACGGCGATTCGAATCGATTTCAACCAGCTGGGAATTTATTCCTAACACAAACCCAGGCATACCGCGCGAAGGCATCCTTAGGTCACCTTTGGTACAACTCAGGTCCACATTTCGCGGGTCCGTATCGCGCCGCACAATCTGGGACACCAGATGCCAGGACGTTCAGGCCTAGCCTGCCCTTGGGCTCAGTCTGATCGCCCCCTGCAAGGAGCACACAACAGAACGGGTCCCGGCC
The DNA here is from genome assembly GCF_019320115.1 of Miscanthus floridulus. Lineage (NCBI taxonomy): Eukaryota > Viridiplantae > Streptophyta > Magnoliopsida > Poales > Poaceae > Miscanthus > Miscanthus floridulus. Next base: position 46,566 of record NW_027097326.1, read on the forward strand.
TGAGTTGAGCTACTCGGCTTCGCGGTCGGAACGAGTTATCCGGCCAGCTAAGTGAGAGGCATGCGTTCAATCTTGTCAGAAGCGCCAACAACGGTACGGTCCTTAATCGACACAGACGGGGATAGATCCACACCCAAGACCTCCATGTCTTGTTGCTTCTCTATCGACATCCCGCCCGGTCTCGATTTTCTTTTACCCCATGGTTCTGTTCCACGATAGCAAATATAGCCAACCGTGCTCTGGTATCCACCTATATCTCGCAGGTGACAGGACATCACCCGACTTCTACCGGTCTAAGCATGGCTAAGCATATATTCGATCCTGGACCTATACCGGTTAAAGGTGTAATATCTGGACAAGGAATGTATATGCATCAAGTGGTTCCATTCAACTCTTATAACCTAATGCATCATAAGTACTTAAGTAATCATTTGTAAAGTACTGGGAGACTTAGAATGCTCTGGGGCTTGCCTCACAGAAAGGAAGTGGGGCGGTGGTCAGGACACTCCGAAAGCTCTTCAGGATTCTGCTCCACGCCTTCGGGAGCTGCGACTTGAGGATTCTCCTGCTGGTCCCCTTCCTCTACCTCGTCGAATTCCAGCAACGTTATTTCTTCCTCTAATCCTAGATGCATGAATATGACATAAGATATGGTGAATACATATATGTTAACAAGTGCATCATGTTCTACTGAGTAGGTGCATATCTCTTCTTGATTATGCAATTAATTACTTCAACAATTCATCAACTATCTCACAAACAGCAGCTACTTGTTTTACTCATAACTGGAGTTCTAATTATCCAAAAGCAGTGATCCTAGACTTTCTGGAAAGCTTATAAAATTACCTACAACTTTGTTATTAACTATTTTTACAGTAAACATCATTTTTATCATGCAACTTATCAAACTCCAGAATCTGTCCGGAAACTATTCTAATTCGCATTATGACGCAACCATAGTTCTACTTCATATGAGTATTCAAATTTTTACAACACAAGGTCTACCAACAGTTTAAGCACACCAAATACACTCAAGAAAATATAATGGTGAAGCCCAAGCTATTTCTTTATATGCCTTTATTATTTTATTTAGATACATAGGTTAAATAATAAATATATATCAAATGTGCATCATAAATTCTTAAAAATTTACAGTGCCTTAATAATACTATCAAAAGACTACTATAAAAGTTTCATGCCATTTTATACAGTAAAACATTCTATACAAAAATGACAAGACAAAAAGGCTTACAATAGCAAAAATAGAAAACCCTAGTGAAAAGTGTCAAGCAACAGATTTCCTAATTTTCTTAGCATCCATATACTACTAGGATAACCTCCAACAAATTTCATGAATATTGGATTCCTAAATAATTTATAAAAATTCATACAAGGATTACCTATTTATAAAATAAAAATATATAACTACAAATCTATGCATGCACTGATCCTCAAATTTTTACCAGAGCTCATACATGTCAAGAATAGCTTACCACAAAAATTTCATAATTTTTGGAGCACAGGAACTCTAGATATAAAATAAACAATTTTGCATGCATTCAAAAACACATTACAAACTTCCATTTAAATCTTCCAAAATTTCTACTGTAAGTGTCAAGATCATATTTTTCCTAAATACTAAACTTCCTAGAGAACACTACCAAATTTATTTCACCATTTTTGAAGATACCAAATTGGAGATCTAAAAATTACAAAACACACTCAAATATGGAATTAAATGAACTATCCCATACTCTCACTGCCGCTGACCGGTGGGACCTGCTGGACAGAGGACCCACGCGTCAGTGAGACGAGAACAGAGCAGGCGGCGCTATGCTACCAGCGCGGTCAGAGCTCGCCGACGGCGAACTCGCCAGCGGTGACATCATCACGGTGGGACCTACTCGACCTAGCGCATCTATTGCACTACTTGGTCAGCCCTATTGTCGGTGCTAGTGCCGACGGCGGTGGCCATGGCGGCACGGCGAGGCGGGACGATGGCGGTACACCGGTGATGACCTCGGCGGCTCAATCAAACGCTCGTACAAGCATCTACGAACTATGGGAAACCTAGCGCAGCAACTAGCGTAGCGAGAGGTGGACTGTGGCGGCGTGGCCACGACGACGGGGTTGGCGGTAGGGCTCCGGCGAGCTTGCGCGCGGCGCTGTGGCTTACCAAGCACCGTCAGCGAACACGGGTGGACGCAGCGGGTTGCTGGGGTGGCGGTGGAGTGCTGCGGTGGTGATGGAGGAGCTAGGCGCGAGCTGGTGCCTTCAACGGCGATGGCAGACTCTCGGCGCTGCTGCTTCGGCGTTGCGGGCGAGCGAACGGCGAAGGAGGAGAAGCAAAACAAATGTGGCGCAGGTGAGGCTCTCGGTCGCGTGCAGGGGCTTCAAATGCCGTGCTCAGGCGCGTCGTGGCCTGCGTGGTCAGTGCAACGGCGACGCACGGCCGTGGCTGGCCACCACGCGGCGACTCTGTCCTGATACCGGTCGGCCACCGAACGACGTTGATCAGTTCTTCAGTCGCGCGATGATCAGCCTGACAGCGGGTTTTCAAGCCGATGTAACCGCTAATCCGTGGCTCCAACGTGCAAACGCTCTACATCAAAATGGTAGACCTATGTACCAGCTTCATTTCTTGTTCAAGGATCTCATGCTAATTCGCAACCGAAACGGAGTTATATCATCCCCAATGTTAGCCTATCAGTCGGTCAGTGAACATGACTTAGAAAATTTTTTATAAGTGTTGACATGTTGATTTTTCTGATTCTTGTGATCCAATTTCAGGCATGTTAGGAGCTAAATCATTCAATGACCCAAAAATAAAAGTTGTTCCTTAACTCAAATACTACAACTTTGCTTTGGTGACCACCTCCATGCAAGGTCTCTAACACCTAGTTCAAATTTGGTCAAACATGTCACATTTAAAGAATGGTACACTTCAAACTATGGCTTAATGACCTATTTACCCCTAAGCATGAATATCAAAGTTGTTCATAATGATACTCTAAACATGTTTAAGCAAATTGCAAGGTCATACAATCATTTCATGTATTAGTCACTCATAGAGCTATTTAGTGTAATCACATGAAACATGACTTAAGGGCTTGATCATGGGAAGTGACATTCATGAACCATGTTCCATTTGCTAACCTAAGTATTGCCAATATATTCTTGTGACTCATATCAACCATCTACATGTATATACTCATGATCATATGCATATACACATGGAGACATGAAATAATGAGAAAAGTTGCATATGTTCAAGGAAACATGCGATAACAAGCAAATGTTGCAGATGTTTCAATCCAATGTTTCAATTGTAAATGCTTGTTTATGAATGCTTGATGCTCATGCTCATGTTATGCAAGTCAAGTTATGCAAGGCTAACACCCGAGGTGTTACAGCCCCTCCCCCTTATAAAAATCTCATCCCGAGATTTGTAAGACCTACCATTCTTGGAAAAAGGTGGGATAAACTTCTCGTAAATAATCTTATCTTTCCCACGTAGCATCTTGTTCACTATGATTGTTCCACACCACCTTATAGAACTTAATAATCTTACTCCATGTTACTCTTTCCAACTCCTCTAACACTCAAATTGGCTTTTCTTCATAGGTCAAATCCGATTGAAGTTGCACGTTGGTGGGTGCAATAGCTTCTTCAGGTACTCGAAGACATTTCTTCAACTGAGAAACATGGAAGACATCAAATATTGCAATCATCTCTGGTGGAAGTTGTAACTTATACGCAACATTTCATTTTCGTTCCAAAATCTTGTATGGCCCTACATATCTTGGTGAAAGCTTCTTTTTCATCCCAAATCTCTTCACCCCTTTCATGGGTGATACTTTCAAGTATACATAGTCACCCACTTCAAAAGGCAATGGTCTTCTTCTTCTATCGGCATAACTCTTCTGCCTTGATTGAGCTGCCTTCATATGCTGTTGGATGATACGTACTTGCTCTTCAGCTTCATTGACAAAGTCAATACCAAAGTATCTCCTTTCACCGGGCTCAATCCAATTCAATGGAGTTCTACATTTTCTGCCATACAATGCTTCAAATGGAGCCATCTTGATACTCGCTTGATAACTGTTGTTATAGGAGAACTCAGCTAAAGGTAACCATTTCTCCCATGAACCTTTTGAAGATATAACACAAGCTCTAAGCAAATCTTCTAGGATTTGGTTCACTCGCTCCGTCTGTCCTGAAGTTTGCGGATGGTATGCTGAACTTCTGATTAGCTTGGTCCCCAAAGCCTGGTGTAAGTGCTCCCAGAAACGAGCTATGAACTATGGGCCTCGATCTGAGATTATAGTCCTGGGTACTCCATGCAGTCTCACGATCTGGGAAACATATATCTCAGCGTATTTCCCAACAATAACCCATATTGAATCGTGACCTTGTGGTGTCATTGGAAGGCCTGTGATAAAGTCCATGCTGATTTCCTCCCATTTCCAACCCGAAATAGGCAATGGCTAAAGTAATCTGGCAGATTTCATATGAACAGCTTTTACTCTACTGCAGTTATCGTACCTAGCGACATAGGCTATGATCTCTTTCTTCATCTTAGTCCACCAAAAACGGGTTTTCAAATCTTGATACATCTTACTACTACCTGGATGGATAGACAATTTGGACGAGTGAGCTTCATCTAAAATTTGATTCCTCAGCTCACGGTCTTTTGGTACCACAAGTCGGTCCTCAAACCATAATACACCTCTTTCGTCCAATCTGAAATGCTTGGTTTCTTGCTCTTGCATTTTTCTCTTGATGTGACTTATTCCTACATCTGTCTGCTGTAGCTCTATGATTTTGCTCTCAAGTGAACAACTGATCATGATATTGTGTAGTACAATAGGGTGTAACAAGTTGAATCCATCTTCCAATAATGCTTCTATAGTGTTGCAATGAGACTTTCGACTGAGTGCATCTGCTACTACATTAGCTTTACCCGGATGGTAATGCACTTCTAAATTGTAGTCCTTAATTAGCTCTAACCATCTTCTTTGTCTCATGTTCAGCTCTGGTTGGGTAAAGATATACTTGAGACTTTTGTGGTTAGTATATATATGACATACATTGCCCAACAAATAATGTCTACATATCTTTAATGCATGAACAACTGCTGCAAGTTCCAAATCATGTGTAGGGTAGTTGACTTCATGCTTTCTCAATTGTCGAGAAGCATATGCAACAACTCTTCCTTCTTGCATAAGCACACATCCCAAACCTATTCCCGATGCATCACAAAATACATCAAATGGCTTTTCAATGTCTGGTTGTGCTAGCACAGGTGCTGTAGTCAACAAAGTTCTGAGGGTGTGAAAAGCTGCTTCACATTCTGGTGTCCATTTGTACTTCTCATCTTTCTGAAGTAGTCTGGTCATAGGCTTAGCTATTTTTGAGAAATCTGGAATGAAACGACGATAATATCCTGCTAACCCTAGAAAACTCTGAACTTCATGAACCAAAGTTGGGGCTTTCCAATCCATGACCTCTTGTACTTTTGATGGGTCTACCGAGATTCCATCCCTTGATAAGATGTGACCTAAGAAAGGTACTTTGCTTAACCAAAATTCACACTTGCTAAATTTCGCATATAGCTTATGCTCCCTCAATCTGGATAAAACAACCCTCAGATGTTCTTCATGATCTGACTCATTTTCCGAATAAATCAATATATCATCGATAAACACGACCACGAACTTGTCGAGTTTAGGCATGAATACCGAGTTCATCAGGTACATGAAGTAGGCTGGAGCATTTGTTAGTCCGAAAGACATAACCAAATACTCGTATAAGCCGTACCTAGTAGAGAAAGCAGTTTTAGGTATGTCCTCCGGTCTGATCTTTATCTGATGGTAGCCTGATCTCAAATCAATTTTGGAGAATACCTTTGCCTTCGCTAGTTGATCGAACAAGATGTCGATGCGAGGCAATGGATATTTGTTCTTGATGGTCACAGCATTAAGTGGTCTGTAATCTACACATATTCTCAGTGACTTGTCCTTTTTCACAAACAAGGCTGGACATCCCCACGGAGATGAGCTAGGTTGGATAAGACCCTTTTCCAATAGATCTTGTAATAAGTTTCGCTAACTCATTGGGTGGCATTCTATAGGGCCTTCTTGATATGGGTGCCGTACCTGGCACTAACTCGATCTTAAATTCCACATCCCTATCCGGTGGTAGACCTGGTAATTCCTCTGGAAATACATCTGGAAACTCACAAACCACTGGGATATCACAAAGTGTGGTGGTTTGGATAGCACAAGCTAAATGTTGGAATTCAAAATTGTGGGAGAGTGGTACTAGAAAAGCATTCCCTCCCATGGGTTCTCTCAACATAATAGTATGGGTGAGAACACCATGATCCTTCATCCAATTCATGCCTGAGATTACACTTATCAATAACCCAGGCAATATTATCAAATCCGTTGTGTACTCCCTCCCTTGTATAGAGATGAGCACATTTTTGACTATCTTTTTGGTAGAAATGGTACACCCTGTTGAACTTATATTATAACCCCCTTTGCTTACTTCAATTATTTCTTGATCATGTCTAGATGCAAATGCTTGACTCATAAATGAATGAGAAGCTCCCGAATCAAATAAAACAACAGCGGGATGCTTATTGACGAGAAACATACCAGCTGTGACAACTTCTCCAGCGGGCACTTCCTCAACAGCGGTATAATGCACGTATCCCAGACGTGCCCTTGCGTTCGCCTGCCTCTGATTGTTCTAATTTGGGTTGCCATTATTCTTGGGGTGGGGGCATTCCTTGGCCCAATGACCCATTTAGTTGCAGTTGAAACATGGCTGATTATTCCGAGGTCCGGTGGAGCTCCCCTGACTGCCAGTCCCTTTTGGTAAGGCAATAGTGAATGCCTTACGGAATGGTTTCTGTGGTCTGTTATTCTGAGCTTTAGGTGGTGGAGGCCTAAACTTGGGTGCAGGTGGACGGAATTGTGGCCTACCTATGATAGGCGCTTTTGACTGTGAAGATCCGGAGGCACCTGCCTCATATGACCTCTTGCGACCCTTAGCAACGGCATGCATGTTATTATGGTTTTCTTGGGTCAAGGCATCACTAATAAACTCATTGTACATGGCACACCTAGAATTGGCCATGGTCTTCATCAGTTTGGTACCCAGACCCCGCTTGAAGCTCTCTATCTTTTTCTCCTCAGTATCCACAAAACCTGGAGCATATCTGGACAGGTTGTTGAATGCGTGCATATATTCTGTGAGGGTCTTTGTTCCTTGAGTGAGCCTCATAAATTTAGCCGCTTTCATGCGCATTAGGCCCGGGGGAATATGATGTCCCCTAAAAGCCAGCTTGAACTGTTCCCAGGTCACTCGCGCATTAGTAGGCAGAGACGACAAGAAATGTGTCCACCAGATCCCTGCTGGTCCTTGCAGCTGATGAGAAGCATACTCAGCTTTCAGATGCTCTATGACCCTTAGCAGACGAAATTTCTGCTCCATGGTGTTGAGCCACTCATCAGCCTGCAGTGGTTCCTCAGCCACCTTGAAGATAGGAGGCTTCGTATCCAGAAATTCCTTGAATGTACTATGCTGATTTGGCTCGGCCCCTGGTTGATGTGGGTGGCCACGAGCGGTGTTTTGCGCGATGAGGCACAAAGCTTCTTCCATTGTCCTTTGGCTCCCCAAGAACTGGGTAAAGAACTCCTGAGCAGACGGCGGCAGTGGTGGTGGTAAGTCATCATTATTGCCATCATGGCTGCTACCAGCTCTTGCACGGGTGCGCGTCATCTACGAAGTTGCAACAATAAGCGATTATTGGTTGATGCCACAAGATTGCAGATGAATCATAATCATGCCAAACTGAAATTACTGGAGAAAATTCTCAAATTCACAATAAAAACAGAGGCATAACAATTCATTCTCGCAACATGACATCACCAATTTGATCGCTCATCGGACTCATAGCACGTTAATATCCAAATCATGAGCTCAGATAGATCAACTGGAATTAGAGTTTTAACCGAACGTGCGATAGTCATGCAAATAACCATATTACATGATAGTTCAAATCACCAACACCAAATCCAAACTACAGGTCCATTACATAACCAACGATGATACATTAAGTACTTATACTAAGTAGTACGTGATCTAATCCTTGTCATGATCACTATCGAGGTCAGAGATAGGATCATCTCCTTCCTCAGGCTCCTCATCATCATCCTCTTCCATATCTAGACCATCCTCTTCCTCATCAAGGATAGGGTTCAGCTGGTTGTTCGAATAGTGCACTTCATGCTGAAGATTCATTACTTGAAGTTGAGCTTGTGCAAGCTGTTGACGTAGGCTCCTTTCAGCATGATCCTGAGCGTGGCTCATGTCGCGGTGCCTATCTCGCTCTATCCTTAGGTTAGCGACACGGTTTTCTACTGCATCACGCTGACGTCTAGCTGTGGACACCTCCGCACAGGCGGTCTCCAACTGCTCCCGTAGTCCTGCAAGTACTGCTTGATCATTAGCTCTAGCTTCTTGAGCTGCTGCTCTCTGCTGATCCACTTGTTCCATTTGGGCATAAAGAGCGCCCAAAGCTTCATAAGCTTGGTCAGATTCCCTTCGGGCTTTACTTGCGGCTTTCTTTTGCTTGCGCACACACTTCTTGAGCTTGTTTTGCGCAGCTTTAGCTCTCATGAGTTTGTCCATGCAGGTGGCGTATGATTCCTGCCAGAAACCCCTGGTGTGCACAAAACATCTTCATCACGGTAAACATTGCACTCATGGAAGGACTAGAGCTATTCACGCGCTCATCCTGATCTTTGATCAAAGCATTTTGGCTACGTTGTTCCCAATTGGTGGTGGACGGATCCACCCAAGGAAACACACTCGCTGCACTGCCGGTAAGTGCATCTCCATGTTGCTGACAGATTTGACTTAACACCTCGAAGGCCACTACTTGGGCAGCCTCCCAAGGAGTCTTCCCTTCTGATTCTGCCTTCCACTCCTGCTAGAAGGGCGGTTGTGTGCAGGCTAGTATAGTGAGCCGCACCTCGTACCATGGCTGTCCTTCCATGTACTCTTCGATCCAATGATACTGGGGCAGTTCATGGTACCCCGCAAAGTGCAAAACTCTCCACAAGAGGGTAGGTGTTCCAAAAACATTTAGGAAATTCTCACATCCGACGGGTGTTGCCATCTGTACCATCAACATGTACACTTGGTGAGACAAGGCCATAATGGATAAGAGTTACATAACCGAGTAAGAATTTTATAAGGGGAGGAACAATTTAATTATGTGAATGGTAATTATCATGATGCATGCTCGTTCCGTACGTCCTCACAAACTTAGGAAAAAATTTGTTTCTAACGGTAGAAACGGTGGCATACATACGTTCTCTCATATGTAGCGTAACTAGTCGAGCTACACATTTCGTTGTTAGTGTACCTGCATAAAATTTCATTTCAGCCCAAACCCATAATGAAATATGCGGAATGTAATTTAAATACTTCCATATATGTATACCCATACATATACTTTCGTATCAAGCTACCCGACAATAATTTAAACCCACAATTAAATACGTCCCATATACACATGAAAGCATGCATACATAGCCGTACCAAAGCTAACTCTCCCCGACCGCACGCTCACATCTTACGGTCATACCACTCATCATCTTACCTTGGCGTAGAGGCATTTGATCCATACATTACCATTCAAGTGAATGGTATCCATACAATAGCACGCCGTATGGACGACGAAGTAAAAACCCCCATGTTAGTACTTAAATAGCCACCTAATAGTCCTTAATTTGGGCATAAGGAAGGTGATCATTGGCACACTGTAGGTTTCAAATACCTATTAATTGCTAGAGAAGGGTTTTTTGAAAACAAAAACTTTTGTTTTAAATACACATGTGACAATTAACGTTGAATCTGGCTCTGATGCTAGCTGTCGCAGAACCGACCAATTTATAAGAGTACAAGTACAATGGTAACCCGTAAGCGGTCGCACTATCATACTTGAACCCATATAAACCCGGTAGTCCGTCGAGTACCACAACGGGTCTCGATAAACGATTACAACAACCAAGATCATACAGGATTCAACATACATGCCACATATTACATAAAGTTCATAGATACATTTTCATCATCAGAGTACGAAAAGAGGTTATTACAAACCAAGTTTGACAGATAAAGCGGAAGCAATTAAGTTCGAAAATAAAGTTTCCAACATAGTTTGATACAGTGCCAAGTAGGATCACGGTCCACAAAAGCAAAGATAGGGATTAATAAAGAAGCCTACCCAAGGCTTACTCCTCATCCACGGCGGGATAGAAGCAACTCTTGCAATAACCATGATACACAGTGCCATCTGCAACAATGGGAAAAAAACTCTGAGTACGAGAAGGTACTCAGCTAGACTTACCCGTCATAAACCAGAAATAAAATGACTCCAAGGATTATGCAAGGCTATATAAGTGGAGATAGCTTGACAACATTTTGCATAAAGGCAATTGACTTAGTTGTACAATTAGGATTCCTTTATCAATTAATTATAACTATCCATCTCTAGATTAGCAACTATCATGTGCCAAACATGTGGTATATCAATTTAAAAGCATACAATAGTAACCATAGCAGGTATTGTACTTCCATATTCATTCGAACCATCATGTTCCATAACACAGTTACTACGATGTTGGGACTAGCCAAGTTTCTCACTATCCGGGAGAGACGGCGATTCGAATCGATTTCAACCAGCTGGGAATTTATTCCAAACACAAACCCAGGCATACCGTGCGAAGGCAGCCTTAGGTCACCTTTGGTACAACTCAGGTCCACATTTCGCGGGTCCGTACCGCGCCGCACGATCTGGGACACCAGATGCCAGGACGTTCAGGCCAAGCCTGCCCTTGGGCTCAGTCTAATCGCCCCCTGCAAGGAGCACACAACAGAACAGGTCCCGGCCTGAGTTGAGCTACTCGGCTTCGCGGTCGGAACGAGTTATCCGGCCAGCTAAGTGAGAGGCATGCGTTCAATCTTGTTAGAAGCGCCAACAACGGTACGGTCCTTAATCGACACAGACGGGGATAGATCCACACCCAAGACCTCCATGTCTTGTTGCTTCTCTATCGACATCCCGCCCGGTCTCGATTTTCTTTTACCCCATGGTTCTGTTCCACAATAGCAAATATAGCCAACCGTGCTCTGGTATCCACCTATATCTCGCAGGTGACAGGACATCACCCGACTTCTACCAGTCTAAGCATGGCTAAGCATATATTCGATCCTGGACCTATACCGGTTAAAGGTGTAATATCTGGACAAGGAATGTATATGCATCAAGTGGTTCCATTCAACTCTTATAACCTAATGCATCAATCATAAGTACTTAAGTAATCATTTGTAAAATACTAGGAGACTTAGAATGCTCCGGGGCTTGCCTCGCAGAAAGGAAGTGGGGCGGTGGTCAAGACACTCCAGAAGCTCTTCAGGATTCTGCTCCACGCCTTCAGGAGCTGCGACTTGAGGATTCTCCTGCTTGTCCCCTTCCTCTACCTCGTCGAATTCCAGCAACGTTATTTCTTCCTCTGATCCTAGATGCATGAATATGGCATATGATATGGCGAATGCATATATGTTAACAAGTGCATCATGTTCTACTGAGTAGGTGCATATCTCTTCTTGATTATGCAATTAATTACTTCAACAATTCATCAACTATCTCACAAACAGCAGCTACTTGTTTTACTCATAACTGGAGTTTTAATTATCCAAATGCAGTGATCCTAGACTTTCTGGAAAGCTTATAAAATTACCTACAACTTTGTTATTAACTATTTTTACAGTAAACATCATTTTTATTATGCAACTTATCAAACTCCAGAATCTATCCGGAAACTATTCTAATTCGCATTATGACGCAACCATACTTCTACTTCATATGAGTATTCAAATTTTTACAACACAAGGTCTGCCAACAGTTTAAGCACACCAAATACACTCAAGAAAATATAATGGTGAAGCCCAAGCTATTTCTTTATATGCCTTTATTATTTTATTTAGATACATAGGTTAAATAATAAATATATATCAAATGTGCATCATAAATTCTTAAAAATTTACAGTGCCTTAATAATGCTATCAAAAGACTACTGTAAAAGTTTCATGCCATTTTATACAGTAAAACATTCTATACAAAAATGACAAGACAAAAAGGCTTACAATATCAAAAATAGAAAACCCTAGTGAAAAGTGTCAAGCAACAGATTTCCTAATTTTCTTAGCATCCATATACTACTAGGATAACCTCCAGCAAATTTCATGAATATTGGATTCCTAAATAGTTTATAAAAATTCATACAACGAATACCTATTTATAAAAGAAAAATCTATAACTACAAATCTATGCATGCACTGATCCTCAAATTTTTACCAGAGCTCATACATGTCAAGAATAGCTTACCACAAAAATTTCATAATTTTTGGAGCACAGGAACTCTAGATATAAAATAAACAAGTTTGCATGCATTCAAAAACACATTACAAACTTCCATTTAAATCTTCCAAAATTTCTACTGTAAGTGTCAAGATCATATTTTTCCTAAATACTACACTTCCTAGAGAACACTACCAAATTTATTTCACCATTTTTGAAGCTACCAAATTGGAGATCTAAAAATTACAAAACACACTCAAATCTGGAATTAAATGAACTATCCCATACTCTCACTGCCGCTGACCGGTGGGACCTGCTGGACAGAGGACCCACGCGTCAGTGAGACGAGAACAGAGCAGGCGGCGCTACGCTACCGGCGTGGCCAGAGCTCGCCGACGGCGAACTCGCCGGCGGTGACATCATCACGGTGGGACCTACGCGACCTAGCGCATCTATTGCACTACTTGGTCGGCCCTATTGTCGGCGCTAGTGCCGACGGCGGCGGCCATGGCGGCACGGCGAGGCGGGACGACGGCGGTACGCCGGTGACGACCTCGGCGGCTCAATCAAACGCGCGTACAAGCATCTACGAACTACAGAAACCTAGCCCAGCAACTAGCGTAGCGAGAGGTGGACTGTGGCGGCGTGGCCACAACGACGGGGTTGGCGGCGGGGCTCCGGCGAGCTTGCGTGCGGCACTGTGGCTTACCAAGCACCGTCAGCGAACACGGGTGGACGCAGCGGGTTGCTGGGGTGGCAGTGGAGTGCTGCGGTGGTGATGGAGTAGCTAGGCGCGAGCTGGTGCCTTCAACAGCGATGGCGGACTCTCGGCGCTGCTGCTTCGGCACTGCGGGCGAGCGAACGGCGAAGGAGGAGAAGCAAAACGAAATGTGGCGCAGGTGAGGCTCTCGGTCGCGTGCAGGGGCTTCAAATGCCGTGCTCAGGTGCGTCGTGGCCTGCATGGTCAGTGCAACGGCGACACGCGGCCATGGC
>NW_027097327.1:0-23606 GCF_019320115.1 Miscanthus floridulus
ACTAGCCTAAATCCCTAAACCCAAAATCCTAACTATACTAGATAATAAATACATAATCAATCCATATAAAACTTTAGTTCCAAAATTACAAGTAATCCTCCGTCTCAAAATAAATACACATCTTGCTTCTCGATTAGTCAAATGTTTAAGTTTGATCACAACTAAAAAAACGGTATCAATATTTGTATCTCCTAATAAGTTTATTACGAAAGTATACTCCATGTTTAATAATAGTACCTATTATGTATCATAAATATTAGTACGCTATTATATAAATTTGGTCAAATTTTTTAAAAAATTTAACTTCAGAAAGCGAGATGTGCATTTATTTAGGATGGAAGGGGTACTTCCTCCGTCACATAACAATAGTTATTCTAAGATATCGCAAAGACACTAATACTCAATGAAAATAGCCTCGATACCCCTACATGCTCCTAGAAATGCTAGACCATCATCAACACTTTTGCTTCTGCGCCGGCCGCTCGAGGATTGTGAGGGCACGTGGGGGTACCGTAGGGATACAAAAAATACTAACTATACTAGATAATAATAATAAAATATGAAATCGAGAGGGAGGTACCTTAGGAGCGAGCGGCCTTGACGCGTCGGCGTTCGTGGCGTGGCCGGCTAGGGCGCTGCGCGGGAGGGAGGGGAGAGGGTGGGAGAGAGGAGAGGCGGGACGTGAGGGAGGGGGGGGCGAGAGGGGGAGGCGAGGGCTGGGAGGGAGGCGGGGCGCGGGCGAGTGCGGCCGCAGGCAGGGCGCTGGCGGCGGCGGCGGCGTTCAGGCGGGCGGGCAGGGTAGGGGTGCGGGCGGGCGGGCTTGCTCGCACGCGGTATCATATTTGGTCCAGCCGCGCCATGGATCAGGGCACGGCACTACCAACCGCGCCAAGTTCGATGGCGCGGCAATACCTTCCATGTCATCGGTCCCCCAGGCCGGCCCGCGCCAACGTCAGCCCTGTGCCGCGCCATGGTGGCGCGGCACAGGCATTTGGCCGCGCCAGGGGCAATAAGCGCGGCAAAAAGGTGTTAGTTTTAAAAAAAATCCGACAGTGTTGATTTAAAATTATATTTAAAAAGGGTTAAAATAAAAAATCACAAATAAACACCTTGGCTTTAGCTTCTCGTTGCAGAGGCTTTTCTCGCCCTCTCCGTTCTCTTCTCCGCTTTTCTCCCTCCCTCGCTCTCCCGACGCCGACATGGGCGACGGCCCGCTGGCCGCGGGCTGCGCGGCAGCTGCGGCCGCCCCCTCTTCTTCCTCCTCCCCCTCGCGTTGTCCCGGCCGGACCCCCACCGCCGGCTCCCCGCGCGAGACACTAGTGGCTCACGACGGCGCCCCCGACCGCGGCACCATGCCGCGCTCGGGAGCATCGAGCACCGTCGTCGCCCCCCGGCAAGGTCGCTGCCAACAAGCGTCGCGGCCTTCTCTCCGGACCCTGAGCCGGCACGTCGACCTGGGCGGACGGCCCTCGGCGTGGCCGCGCCACCCTAGGGTTTGGTCGCCCATCGGCGCGTACGGGGCAATGGCGTGCAGGCGCCATGCCGCTGCCACGGTGCCCAATTCTTCGTCGTGCCCTTCGCCGGCAACGAGCACCCAGGTATGCCTGCCCCTTCATTTCCCTTCCTGCTGCGCGAAACCGAGCACCCAAACCCTGACTAAGCTATTTGGCTATCTGTAATTGGATCTGATCTAATTGCAAGTTTTAAGTGTATAAATGTATTTTGCTTACCAAGTTTGATTTTTTTGTTTGTTGCAAAAATTATCGGGTGTACTGTGTACATGGGTGTTGTTCAGTGCGCACAATATCGTCCAATCTCAACTAACACCATTTAGGACTGCAGATTAAAACTGCAGAGTGGTGCAGTTTGGTTTCTCAAAAAAATGTCCGGTTCCAAGAGAAGCCTTCAGTCTTGGATGGGTTCTTCTAAAGATGGAGAGGACGATTCAACCAAGAAGAAACATGCAGGCACCTCTCAGAAAGGGCCTGATTTCTCAAAACTTTTGGTACCTATTTATTCACCACAGCTACAATCAGATATATGCATGTCTACTGTTCTATATTGGTGATTTCATACATTTGTGTACGGCGGGGTGGTGTTTGTGCTGTCAGGGTTCGTGAACCCCGAGAGGAGTGTGTTTCGTTGACAAGCATTGAACATGGGTGCTGAGTATCGAGCCGCTTGGACATCAGACTGCACCCTTCTTGTTTGTGCATTTGTCAACACCCCCAAGTTTCGACAAGTTCAGGCGGATAATGGAACCATTGTCTCAAAGGTGGGTTCTCAGCTATTGTCGTTATAGTCAGCTTTTTGGAAAGCCCCTTCAAGCAAATAATTCCCTTTCCATCAACTTTCAGAGCTAAAATAAACTGCTTATGGTCTTGCCTTCTCTCAGGACTGCACTAAAGATTGTACTTCCTGTATTAACAATTACATGCTTTAGTTTCATTTCTCAGTTTTATCCTTGCTTGTTACAAATGTGTTTGTTGATTTTCACGTCACTTACAGGTGTAATAGTTTATCTGTCATTCTTCTCTACTGCTCCAGGCTTGTCCAGGTAGATTTTGTGAGTTACGGAAGAGCTCTTTTTTTTTGCAACTAACTTCTCCCGTGCATGTGTCTTATGTATGAAGGTTGACAAATTGGAGGTTGCACACCGCTTGAGGCTTTCTTCAGCTGATAGCAGATGTCGCCTGGTAACCGGCTGTCCAAAGGTTAATTTTCTTTACTGTTTTTTTTTATTTACTTTAGTACATATGTCTTTGGTTGTAAAATTGGAGCTCTTTTATTTGCTTGCATACCTCATGATTCTGATCACTATTTCTGCTTCCTATCCAAAAATGATGTAGAGTGCAAATGAGTATACGTTCCCTAAGCTGAACTTATTTGCTTACTTACATAATTACTTTATTGATATCGTTGCCTGTTTTCCCTGCCATCACTATGTCCATTTATATTTTCGTTGAGCATGAGTCGGTATATGATAAAGGACCTGTCTCTGAATAATTGATAATGACATGTAACAGCCACTGTTGGAGGATGGATCTCTATGTTTCCTTTTGCCTCACATGTTGTTTGCAAACTAAAATTGAATTGGGCATGTTTTGGGAGCGTAAATTCTTAGAAAATATGCTAGATAAGGAAAAGGCCAGCTTCATCTTAATTCATCTCTTGAACGAGTGAATGTCAACTGTGTGGGTTTCTTTTTAACCAATACAGTGCAAGTTAATGAGTTCTTGGGTTGTTTGTCAGTTAAAAAAAAAAACTACAGTTATCACATTGAGAACTTGATTAGAACTGGCTTGGCATGCTTCCACTGCATGTGGATTAATGATCATGTTAAAACCGTAAATTCTAGCAATTTTTCTTCATCACATTTTTTAAAAGCATAGAAAGCGTAGTGGTTCTTTCTTATCTGATTCAGTATATAAGATAATACACTTATATTGTATCTGCCTTATGACAGAGATAGGGGTATTTGTTATGCTTATTTTTTTTTTCCCAGTTGGCATCTGTGTCTTCTTATTTCCCTTGAGGTTAAGTGCTACGTACAATAGTTAGCACACGCATATGAAAGTATTACCACTTTCAACGCTTATGGTTTCCTTGAAAAAACTGATTTGGGCAGGTAATAAGCCTCCTAGATCAGGAAGTAACTATCTCATGGTCTGTATAGCCTGGGTATAACAATGGACCCTCGAAAAAGAGCTTCCACTTGGTTAACAACTTGAATAATTCTCACCTGCATTTTTTATGTGTTTATCACCACAACTTTGAATGCCCCTAATTAGGTACTACTTATCTTCGTAGCTCAGAACCAGCAACCTATCTGAATGCTTGTGCTGAGCATCTTGTTTACTAACTATGTATTTTTCTGCTGTAGTAAAGATCATGTTCGTCCACAGCTTGGTTCGGTGATGCTTTGTGCAGCTTTTTGAGAAGATGCCTGTTTCAGTATGTGATCTTTCTTGCATCGCATATTCCCTGTCTAGGTTCATACTTACGAAGCTCTCATCATTGATTATTTTTTTATGATAAGATCAGGAGGGCTTGCCCATGCTTTCTTGCTATTGATTGAGTGTAACAATGGTTCTAAGGAATGATCAGCAAGGATTCAGAATAGGAGATGGCCATCAGAGTGAAAAGAGTTTACAGAGCCCGTGTTCGGTCAGTAATGCATTTTCTCTTGGAATGTCATTCTGCTACTGCAATTTTCATCTCTTGAAAACAATGTGCTATAAGCACTGCATTTGGACCAGTACTGGTGGTTTTAGTTAGTGAAGTGTTGTTCTTACTAATTGTTTCTTATCGGATATCTCATAGAATGAAGCAAGTGGAGTTCTAAATGCAGATCCAAATAGTGGATGTGGGCATGGTGGTGGTTAGGCCTTTCAGATTTAAGTTGGTATATTCTCTATCTTCAGTTCTGTCGAAATTCAGTTACAGTAATGTGGTGCAGAGATTTGGTTTCGTAAAGACTTGCTGCATGCTTAGGTCTACTTTGCATGGTACATGTTAATAAAAGATGATGTCGTTAGAGATATCCATGCATCACAAGTAAATTTGCAGTTCTCAATAACTGACAGTTTTGAGAAGTTTGATGTGTGGTATGGCGCTGCACACAAATGCAGTATCCTCACGCCATTGCTTTGTGGACCTGGTGTTGTGCATCCTTAGAAGTGGTATTTTCATATATTACCTTGATTTCAAACATGCCCGCTATGAATGTAGAGCCTGAATACTTTAGGTGTTCATTCTATGTGCTGCTTTTCTCTTTGTGGAAGGAGATACATGGTTAGAAAAAACAGTTTCGGTGCAAGCCTTGACTGTCTCATGGTTCAGCGGGATATCTGAAGGATCTGCAATGACTTTCTGTGTCTCAATATCATTGTGTCACTAAGATTCCTTTTTCATACTGACAGGAATTTGCACTCTAAGTACCACAAGGAACTCCTCCAGTTGAAACAAAAAGACTACACAAAAGCTCATGAACTTCTCGAGGATGTTTACATGGACCAATAAATATCAAACAATGGTGCCTCTGGTGAGTACACTCGCATTTGATTTTCTTGCCTTTGGAGGATCATTTAATGCTCATTTCCTCTAAGTTCAACAGCTCAATAAAAAGCTTTATTCCCTATTTATAGGCCATGCAGCTGTGATGTGCACTTCTTTCTATGACAATTTTTCTTTTTCCCATGACCACAATGCGACAAAAAAAGGTAAATTATATCAGATTTCCTTCTAACCACCCATCTTCTAATTTCGTGCGTCAAAGCAGCGCTACTAACTTGCTTTTCATCTGACAGATTGTACAGCTAATGAGAATTATGTTGCTGCTGCAGCTTCAATCCATCAGGTGACATTCATGGCCTCTTCATCCATTATCAGTTTAGCACGTCCACTGCTTGTTTTGCTTCTATGTACTCCTTATGCACTTGGTCGATACCTATAGCACCTTGGGGGAACATGCCACAACATTTATCTTGCCATGAATACCTCCTATTTCTAGGCACTGTAGTTCTTCTTCATGCCTATGCTTACAACTCAACGTAGTTCTGGCCTGGCTTTTCTGTTATCACTACGATTCCATTTTACAGGTTAAATTTTTGCTGCAACATTGATCTGACTGAGGTCTCCTTGGTCCATTCTTCTTAGTTCCTAAACACCTTTAGTGCTATGAGCCTTTGCCCAATCAACATTTCATTTTACACCTTCTGCAACCATGCATATTCCCAACAATTAATAATAATCCTTTAGTGCCTACTCCTTGGTCCATTTTCTTCTTACTTCCTAAACACATTTAGTACTATGCACACTTCTTTTTACAGTTCCCAGCAACCATGCATAGTCTGATTGTAACACGTCACTTGGGCTGGGGCCCTTGGTGGTGGCGGCTAGGGCAGGGAAGGGTGCTGGCATCGGCTGTGAGGGGAGGAGGGGGGCGCAGGGAGGGGAAGAGGAGGAGGTGGCGGCAACAGGGAGAGGGACATAGGGGGGATAAGCCTAGGGCTATTCTTTCTTGATTTCCAATGAGTACAATGCCCCGTCGATGAAGAGGTGGACTTGATGCAGGTCGCTGGTGATGCCAACGCGTACTGCGTACGCGGTGAAGGCATCGATGTAGTCGTTCAAGTCGTCGTTTTGTCAGGGAGGAGTGAGGTCATCCAGTGTTCCGTGGCCTGCGGGCGGTCCGAAGTCACGGACGAGGCTTCGCGTGAACGCTGCCCACTCAGTTGTTGGCGCCTCCTTTGCCATGCGGATATACCAGACTTGCGCTGCATCAGTTAGATGAAAAGCGGCATACTGAACCTGCTCATCTGCTGCTATGCGATGCAATCTGAAGATTAGCTGCATCCCGGAGATCCACGGTAGTGGGTCTATGGAGCCGTCGAATGTTGGTGTCGTCAACCGAGCCACGATGGTTGGCTGGCATGGTGTTGGAGGTGGTGCTGGTGCTGAGATCGGTTCCTGTGGTGGCAGGGTGGGTGCCCGCTGCACTGGTGGCCAGTCAGCTTGCAGAACAGGGCGCTGGGTAGCCAGGATCGCCGGGGTCGTCGAAGGGCTGGTTGGGCGCCGTCCCTACAAGGAAGAGCCCGTCCACGACTGTGTCTCCGGTGCTAGAAGCAAGGTGCCTGCTACCTCACCAATGATCTGCGGGGTGTTGGAGGATTGAGGTTCCTCCATCTTGCTCTTGAGGTAGGATCTGCCGGCGGCGATCATGACGTTCTTTGTTTCCGTAGGAGATCATCAATGGCGGCTTCGCGATCCAATCTGGCTTGGACGCTGGTGATGGCTTCGCCCTGGATGCATGCTTGCTCGATGTCGTGCAGGCGGGTGTTGAGGTTGACAAGCTGCTGGTGCATCTCATCGAAGTTTTTGTGGAGATTGTCGGCGAAGTCCTGGAGTAGCTGCTGTAAGATGACGGTGGTGGAAGCCATGGATCGTCTGGTCTCTGGATACCAGGTGTAACATGTCGCTTGGGCTGGGGCCATGGATCGTCTGGTCTCCGGATACCAGGTGTAACACGTCACTTGGGCTGGGGCCCTTGGGGGTGGTGGCTAGGGCAGGGGAGGGTGCTGGCTTCGACTGTGAGGGGAGGAGGGGGGCGAAGGGAGGGGAAGATGAGGCGGCGACGGCAACAGGGAGAGGGACAGAGGGGGGATAAGCCTAGGGCTATTCTTTCTTGATTTCCAATTAGTACAATGCCCCTATATTTATAGTCCCTAATGGACTTGTGTCTCAAGTAACTACGGGAGATATCCTTATAGATTGGATTCTCCTTTCCTAAACAAACTAAACTCCAATCTTCTAATTTATTTCTATTTCTATTTTCCTAATTCCTTCCAAGGGAAGGAGGCACCGAGCCGCTGCCGCTGTTGCCGTCGGCTCTGGGCACGGGCGCGCCCCCGTCTTGGGCCACGGCTGGCCCATTGGCCATGGGCTGGGGAGGTGCCATCAGGCGTGTGACACTGACCAAGTAATAAAACTCCTTGCCGGCGTACCAATTGCAGACTAGTGTATGCTAATTAGTTACCGCCTGTTGACAGTTTATGTTACAATTTGATTTATACTACTTTCACCCTTCCTCCATAATTTAATCGGTACGGCGCCACGAAGCGTGCATCATTTAACGTTTCTATTGGATTTCCAATCCATGAATCAGCCATATATTTGTTGTGTACAACACTCATATTCTCTTTAACCACACGCAGGCTAACGTGGGTTCAACAGGCGCTGAATAGGTTTCATCGTGCTGCCAGTTCTCGTGCAGCCTAATCCTCTGCGGAGGGGGCCCTTATCTAATGCGGTCTATCGTGGCTCTGTGTTTGCTCCCTGAATGTTCTGATCTGAAGGTCTGACCTAGATGTGGCCATTGTCTTTTATAAGCCTCTGTGCTGTGCTTATGTGGGACAGATGCAACAGAGAGGGTATGAACTTTATTATTACTGCTAGAGCTGCTGCCTGCTATATTCCATTATTCTGAGTTCCTCACGGTTCTTTTCTATTTCATGAATGCCATAGCTACCATCTTTGCCTCTGTATGTTGAATAGATCGGGCAAGAAGGACCCTTTGTTATTGTTACTAGGATATCTATCTATTGCGTGTGTGCCGGTGTGCCCCCAAATTTACTTCATGTGTCCATTGTGCCAGACACCTGTGCTGTATGGGGTTTATGCTCCTCTGCTTCCATTCTGCAGGTTGACTACTTCGTCCTTTTGCCTTTGGATTATATCTCTCTTTTGGTCTGGATTTACATGGATCAGTTATTGTCTGCTGCATGATCTCATCTGCACATGTAATATATCTCTATGCATGTAATTTATATCTATGCATCATCCTGGGGCTTCAACATGTGTAATATATACATCCTAAATATATATCTATATACTTTGTTATAGTCCTGGTGCAGTGGTGAGAGCTGTCTCACTGAGTCACCAGGTCGCGGGTTCGAAGCAGCCTCTCCGTAGATTTGCAGGGAGAAGGCTTACCTCGGTTTTTCCCTTTCCCAGATCCCACTCATGTGGGAGCCTCTGGCACTGGGTCTGCCCTTTATATTGTTATAGTCACCGCACACACTTTCTCCATATTTAAAATTTTACATGTGACCCACATGCGTGTGATGGCGCGCGCCCTTCACTAGTTGCTTCCTCAAATGCAAACCAATTTGAGGATGTTGGCGGCAGCAGCAGCTGGAATCAGTGCACTGTTCACTGTTGGAAGCACAATCAGCAAAGGAGTTTGTACATGCGATCCTGAATCTTGAATCTTCCATGGCCACAAAGGTGACTATCTTGTTGTGGAAATGGTGGGATGAGAGAAATAGAAGAAATGCGGGTGAGAGGCCAAAGTCGGTTGATCAGTTTTGCCAGATAGTTATGGAGTTCCTCCACATGCTATCCATCCCGAATCCAGTGCAGAGAACAGCAAATAAACCAAAGCCAAAGTGGTCGCGGCCACCTCCTGGTATTTTGAAAATTAATACTGATGGAGCATGTGTACAGGAGACCAAGAAGGGGGCGTGGGGATTCATCATCAGGGATCACACAGGTGAACACGTCCTTTTTTTTCCGAAACGTGCACGAGCACGGTATTCATTAAGCAGGAGTGAAAAGACAAGTCAAATACAAAATTGTAGCAATAGTAATCCACTGATTACTAAGGCTACAGCTCCGCCGCTGGGCACCAAGAGGTTGTGATTTGCGAAATACTAATTTTGCGACTAAAGCCTAATCGACATCACAGCAATGCGAGCAACGACAATAGGTGTCTGTACCCCGCCAGGCACCACTCATTGGCCGCCTCCTGAATCCTCAGCGCCAAGCAAGGTGAACACGGAGCCCGAAATGCTGGTTACCTGCAGAGTGCGCGGATGGCGGAGACTGTGGGCTGCCTGAAAGCGTTGGAAACAGCAGAAAGCTTTGGTATCTCCCATATCATCCTGGAGGTTGATTCCAGTCTACTGAGAGATGCTGCTACGTCCACTAGCCTGGACCTGGCACCCGGTGGCCATCTTTTCCGTGATATTCGAAAGTTTCTACAGGAGCATTTTATTTGTTCAGAGATTTCTCTTGTTTCACGCTGTAATAACTCTTCTGCGCACGAGCTAGCAAGATTGGGCTTCAGTTGGGATTCAGGACAGTCGCATGTTTGGACTGGACCACTCCCAATTTGTGTAAACACTCATGTGACTCCCGAACTAGCTGAGTCAGTTGGTCAATGGTCATAATACAAGGCCATGAGAGCCGACCAGTTTCAAAAAAAAATGAATTCTTTCTGTTACCATTATTGTTAATGTTTAGGAATAAAAAATCAATAGCAACAAAGCCATCATCAAATTACCAGCTGCAACTACAGAAATAAGGAAAGCACATAATAGCATTGTATTGCAATATGAGTACCCAAGCAACGGCCACATAGAAAAATGAAATCAATAGAATTCTTATTAGTTAGTAATATTGGGTAGAGGAGCATACCTTCTCCACAAAATCGTCGTCTGAACCACCCATAGGATCTCACATGGATAATTGAGCACTTAGGAGAACATATTGCTGCTTGTCAAAACTCAGAGCCCATTAGTCAATTCTAATTAATCCTTGTTTTTTTGTCAGGAGCTAAAGCTAAGTTGTGTTGATACCACCTGAGGGCTGAGTTTAATCCAAAGATCATATAAACAAATTTGATCCACCTGTTGTTTATTAGCAAAAATTAATAAAGCCTGCAGAACTTGAGGCTAGTTGCATCAGCAAAATAGAAATTAGAGAATTGTCAAGAAAAAGCTTGTTTCTATCGACTCCGATCCTCAGTTGCCTAAATAGGTTTAAATTAAATTTTCATTTGCAAGTATTCTTAGTATCTTCTTCAGCACATTCTCATACCTTCTGCTGACCAGCGAGATGGAAAGTATGTAAACACATAAGCAACCTGCGATCTCCTTTGGGTGAAAGGCCTCCATCTGCAGTGATCATCCTGATCTACATCCAAGGTCAACCAAATCAATCCTTCACATTAGATAGGGCATAGTGGGAAGATACAACAGCCGTTCCATCACAAATTGAATCGAGGAGGGGCCTACCTTCTGTATGAAATCGTTGTACGCTGAAGCACCTAGAGGATCTCGCACATGGGTAGTCAAGAGAACCTATATGGCTATATACACCATCCCAATGATGAATGCCGTCATGGGGAAGAGGAATGGGTAGGGGTAAGGGGAGAGAAGAGAGAAGGGGGAGGGCAGTGGCGATGTATTCGGGCGACCATTGATGGAACAACAAGGCATCGAGTTGGTAGCAGGCGTGGGTAGCTGTGGAGTAGAGGAAGAGGCAGGGGCGAAGGGAGAAGCAGGATGCCAGCAGCGACCTATTGGGTGATGGAGGTAGGAGCGAGAGGAGAGAAGGGGTCGGTTAGCGGTCATCGAGGCGTGGGGAGAGAAGGGAAAGCGGTAGCGACCAAGCCACCAAGGGGAGAGGAGGGCGACGGTGGCCCTGTGGACCAGGCATCACGTTTGTTCTAATGGATGGATGGATATACATGACCATAAGAATATGATGGTTCATATTACTTGATGACGTGAATCACCATGGGATGAGATAGAATAGGTAGTGAGGGTTATGTTTATAAGAGATAATACTCTCGTTGTCTCAAAAATACAATCGTCCTTGGAGTAAGCATGAAAATACATCTAACCTTTTAGTAGGTTTTGGATGATTAAATGACAACGTGATTAAAGATATAACCTATTTGCTAAGTGTTGGACACTCACATGTACTTGATTAAATTGTATAAAGCCAAAATGATGTGTTGTTGAATAAATAATCTAGTTTAAACACAAGATAACAATGCAAATATAATTCATGCAAGGCTTATTTATTGTGGGATTTCTATGATTTATTATAAAGCAAGCACGATGAGAAATTAATGAGACATGAGTGATTGCATATGAAATGGTCTCATATTTGAAGCTTGCTACATTAAAAGACAAATGAAAGGATGGATTATGAGCTTGATAGATGATTCAACATAAGGTGTGATTTGATGGCTTGATATGGTAAAGATAGAAAGAAAAGACTTCGAGGTACTAAGCAAGGGTGAAGAACAAGCGATGACTTGACGGTCGAGAAACCTAGCTAGGGCGAAGAAGAAAGTACATGCATTTAGTTGAGATACCAATCAAACTATGATAGTCACATTGAGGTGGAGGATCAAATATATATTGGATAAATTGTTAAAAAGGTTGCTATGACCAAGCCGGTGTGGGCTTGATCATAGCAACCTTTTCTGTGTTCTCGAGTTTGGCTCGTTGGAGGTTCCGGTAAGAGTCGAGAGTTCCAGGAGTCAGAAATCCCAGCAAGTCTCAGGAGTTCCGACGCCTCGCGTGCCTTTTTAACTCTCTACCTTGGTGCTGTGCTAGAAATAACGTTCGGTATGCTCCAACGGCTAGTTTTTGAGTGTGGGCTATAAATACCCCCAAGCCTTCACCTTTAGAGGCTGCTGATTCTGTTGGTTGCTATACACATTTTTGAGCCTTGAGAACACTCTCCAACTCTCTCTTAGTGAGTGTGTGATCCAATTTGTAAAATCAACTTTGTGGGTTGAGAGAAATTCAAAATTGAGAGAAAGCCACCACTTGAGCACTTGTGCATATTGTCTCTTTCATGATTCGCATTTGTTACTCTTGAACTCTTCGGTCCAAGACGGCTAGGCATCGCTGGAGAGCAAGGAGTTGAAAAAGACTCCGGCTAGAGTTGACTTTCGTGGGTCCTCTAGAGCTGACCTTTGCTGGGTCGCTCGCAGCCCCCTCAACAGAGAGTAGGACTCGACGGAGTCCGAACTTAGGTAAAACAAAAATCGTGTCTCAATTTTCTCTCATTTGATATTTGTGATCCACTTGTGGCATTTGTTCAAGTGTGCAGGTTCTCATGTATTATACTAACCCTAGAAGGTACCTGCAACTTGGATTGAAGAGTGAAATCGAAAGGAGCAAGTTTGGGGCTGTTCTGCAGAAACCGTAAATACCAGACACGTCCGGTATACCTACCGGACACGTCTGGTATTGCCCCTGTGCTGATTTCCTCTCTCTAATCACTGTGTTGCAGAGTTATAGCTCCTAGATTTACTAGTATAGTGCTCGTACTAATGCCATAACTGTATTTTAGGGATACACGTAAAAACAACCCAATAGAAAAAAAAATGTTATGGACAATATTTGCAAATTGCAATTGATCCGTTATAAATAATGACTAAAAATATTCCTCTATCAAGGTACTTGCTTGCTTCTGCAGTTTGACATTATCCTGATCCTCAAATCCAATGAATGCTAGTGCTTCTCCACTTGTCCTCATATCCAAAATATATGCAAGACAAAATCATATTATGAATGACAGAAAGAATTTGATATAGTACTGCTGCACATTTGGTCAGAAGCAATTAAGATGCGTCAGCTTCACTGGTACGAAATAATGCTGAACCAGGCAACCAACTCTTGTACCTGCAGCCTATCTACTCGCTGTTTCAGTACCTGAATACTCCTACAGCAGAACCCAGAATCGATCAGTAGAGTGTGCCCTTGCGAGACAACAGTGTGATATTATTTGTTTCCAACAAGAGATCACAGATGAGAATGAACAAATACTTGTATTAGTTCTCAAGTCAGCACCACTAACAAATGACCACACCTTGTACAGAAAATTTTATCAGTAATTCTCTTTTGTTCATAACCCACCAGCTACATGCCTTAATCTAACGGCCCCAATCGCAAATCATAGACATAATAAAAAATGTGTATGGTAACCAACTGAATCTGGAAGTCCAGTACACCACCACGCTTCTGGTAAAGCCAATGTACGTGCACCTAAAACATTTAGCAAATTGTAAGAACCAGACATATAACACGCCATGTTGAAACCATGGGAATTCACGGGATCAGAATTTAGAAGTCATAGGATCAAGTAGTGTCAGCACTCATATTACTTGATTCAGTCTATATTTAACCAAGAACTCTACCTGCAGATCAGAGGGGATGCTAGGGGCCACCTGAGGTGCATCATTTTCAGCATCAGTTGTATCACATGAAACTAATAGCTTCCTTCCTCTTATAGAATGCTTGTTGGAAGTGATGCCAACTGCATGGTAACAACATAATTGTAGCAATTAGATCCAGTCACTGCTCCCATCCTAATAGTAAAAAAATCAACTTAGCAATAGAACATTCAGAAGTAACACTTGAGCACAAAAGCATATATTTGCAAGCAGAGAGGCAGCAGTAACACCTCCAACAATTCAATGACGAGTAAAAACCAACCCTTTTTCCAAAGCAGTGTCAAAATAATTAGAGGGATAATAAGTACTTTTAGAGATTATAAGACACTCACATTACTTGATTCACCCAATAGAGTGTGTCCCCAAAATCCCCAAAAATGACCTACAGCACATGCCAAACAAAAAGAACTGCTGCTTATATGGTTATACCACATCTTCTCAAGCTCTCTCCATCAGCTAGAAAGCCCCTTTTGTGATATGATTTTCTTACTGTACTTTGTTGATCAAGTGGTGTGATTGCACACAGTTGTTAACTTTTTTTTTGAGGCCACCGTGTGTACTAAGGGCCATAGAAAAGTAAGATAGGCCTATAAACCAAGATACAAGGTTCACTTGTTTATTTGTTTATTAGGTGAGACATTTCATCAAACGACATGTGGGCGAGTAAACAAATGGTGCCCACCATATCTCAGATCCTACTAAAACCCAAAGCAACCCATCCGTTCTCAACACCAGTAAATTAGATTGCAAACCAGGAGAGATTATTACCAAGCTAATAAGAAGAAATAGCAAGAAAATGATACGATGGTCTTATGGCAGCTGAGTAGGGCAGAGATTGGTGTCATACCAGTTCAGGCTTCCGTCCTAGGAAAGGAAGAGGGCAAATAGCGTGGATAACCGCAGTTGAGTAGCAGCATCTTGAGCTTGCTGCCGTCGTCGGAGGATAGTAGTTGACCAACATAACACTTGTCTGTGCAGCTTCTACCAGTAAGCAATAGCTATAGGATAGTAGTTGAGAAAGAAAATATTTATAAGCAAGTAGGAGAAACAAAACATTAGTGATTTCATCAGAGGACCAAACAAAGCAGCATGGGTGCATTATATTGGTGTAGGGAAGAAGCATCATCTCTTTATTTCTCTAATTATATCGTATTATTGGTGCTCCATGAAGATGAACTTATCTGAGCATGTATTTTTATTAGCATTAGATTGATACTTTCCAATAAATTCAAATTTGAACCTATGCCAACATGTTGTAAAATTGTACCAGCATCATGCCAACCTAATCGAACCTAAACGAAAAATATAACCCATTAAATAAGTCGTAGTATCTAAGAAACTGCTGAATCAGCTAATGCTGGGTTGCGAAGAGGAAAACAGTAATGTGCACACAAAGCAAAAAGATAAAAAATGAGAACAGTTCATCTGGGGGTACTAACACATTTCCCAAACCCAACTCTGTTGCATAAACGAATGTGTAGCCAGCTGAGTAAACATATGGCCAACTAAAGTTGCACGAGTTCCTTACCCAAAACACGACAAGAGGAGAAAGAAATACCGTACCAGAATGGGCACTGGGCTAGTGACTGGTACCCAAAACACGGCAAGAGGAGAAAGAAGACGGTGTTCCTCATGTGTATCCTGCCTATGAAGAACTTGCTCCTGTTTTAGAGTGTCATGAACTATTGTGTTAACCACTATACATAAATTTTATTCAAAGGCAAAGGAAGGAGGACACTTACAAGGTAGGAAAATATGAAGCTCCTGTAGAAACACTCTCCATCTCCATGCATTAGCCTAAATTCAGAATAGGCACGCAAAGGTTGAGTACATTTGAATGAAATTCCACTCCTTGCTCAGCAACCATTTTGAGGAGCTTGTAATGCCTAATGATCCCGGCCATGTGTACTTTCTGCACAAACACAAGAAAAAAAGAATTCAAATCAAATGACCTGAACCAGGTAGCAACAGTTCTAATATTGGTGTTGGCTGGTTAGGGGTTGACGGCAAGCAGGGTAGGGGTTGGTGGTGAGCAAATCACGGCAAGCCTATTTCGAACAACATCGAGTAAGTATTAACCTAAACAAGAAATAATTAATTTACTACAAAGTATAACAGCCTAACTCATGATTGCCGGTAGATTGCAGACTACAGAGTGTTTCATTGTTGTCGTCAGATTCTAAAGCTACCAAACAACACGGCATGCAAAAATTAGAGCATAGTAAGTATGGCCTTATCAAACTGCATCGAATTAGCAAAGGAATCAAAGAAAAGTTAGGATCCTACAAGGCCTTAACACCACTGCATAATAAATTCTTGCCCAGAAATTAACGCTATTGCATAACATGTGCACATGTCACATCATACAACTGGAATCAACTCTCATCAGCCCTGAACATTCAGAGCATGAAGCAAATTGGTTCAATCATTTCAGCACAAGAGAAGGAGAGCACCTCAGTGATCTTGAGCTTGTAGAACACATTAACTCTATATTCATCGTTGGCTCCTCGGTCAGAAATGGACAAACCACGTCCACGTCGCCCGAAATAGCCACAGCCATCCGATCTTCCGTCGTCTGGCCCTGTTGCTTGTATACACTTCGGTAGAATCTACTTCTTGCAGCTCCTTGTCGCTCTCGGTGGATTCTACCAGCTTCTGCTGCTTTTCATTCGAATCCGGTTGAGCAAATATATACTCCGGCTTCTGCTTCTCACTCAGGAAACTTCTCTCCCACTCGTCTCTTTCTCGTCTTCGCTCGCTCGCTCCCTCCCCTCGGCGGTGGCCAGCCTCCTCCTCCTCCACGCCCCTCCCTCCTCGCGCCTCAAGGGTGGGGCGACGGCCGCTCCCGCCGGGTGCTGCGCCGGTGTAGCGGGTCGCCGTCCCCGGCAGGGGGGGGGGGGGGGGGGGGGGGCGGGGGGAGGGGGCTCCAACAGCTGCCGTCCCCGGCCACGACGCGGCCGAGCAGGCCCTGTCGGTGCGCGGTGGCCATGGACCCTGCATGCCTTCCAGGCGACGCACGGTGGGGTTGCGGCTGATGGAGGTATGCTGGTACAATTCATTTTTCTCTTTTGTGCTGCACCACGTTACTAATGCTGCGTACAGCTTTGGAGCTTCAAGTCAATCATCCCCAATGTTAATTGGGTTTACTTATTTTTTTCTGCTTGGCAGGCAGCAGTTAATTTGTTATGTTTTGACTCATGGAAACCGTATGCTATATGGTCCTCTATATCTTAGTTCTGGTTCCACCATCTTTCTATTGCAAGAATTTGTTTTCACTATACGAAGGCCATCATGAGGTTCGTTTGTTGCCTCATCCTTAATAAGCTTTCATGTCTTTCAATGTTGGACCACAAATCTTACTATTTGTGTTCGCACAGAGACGCTTCTTGGAATACCTCTCCCTGTGCTTTGCTTCTTTGCTATAACATTTGTGCAGGCCCCCGTAGTGTTGTTCGCATGCAACCGGCATTATTTTTGCAGTGAGGTTATTCTTGTGATGACCTGCAGGTACCTATTTCCATGTGGTCTGAGGGTTGTTTCAGTTTTAAGTAAGATATTTGACTAAAAAAATCATTTACAGCAACTGACTACCTACAGGCCAAACTTTTCTAAAATCATTGCTCCTCGGGTAGTACTTGGTGATGCATCTGATTTTCCTCT
This sequence comes from Miscanthus floridulus, assembly GCF_019320115.1. Classification (NCBI taxonomy): domain Eukaryota; kingdom Viridiplantae; phylum Streptophyta; class Magnoliopsida; order Poales; family Poaceae; genus Miscanthus; species Miscanthus floridulus. The sequence goes on from NW_027097327.1 coordinate 17,201, forward strand.
TCATTATAATTTTCCTTCCATACATTACCTAATCTAAAATATTTGGTTCATTGCAGGCTACAAAGCTCCCACCCACTAACGAATATTTGTATGTTTTCATGCTTGTATATAGGTACACCATTTCTTGACATGCTAATGGTTTCCCATGTGAATCCTATATTTTAGATCCCTCTATGCCTTCCAAACCGTGTTAGAAATTATTCAGTGCTATCAAAAATTCTGACATGCCTCTCCTTTCCTAAGTTGATCTATCCAATGTGTCTGCAGGAACTGGAGATGCACATTTCAGCACACAAATGACACATTAAAAGTTGTGGGATTAGCAAGATTCCCAGTCTCATATACATTCGCAGTAGCTGAATTCGAAATCTAAATTTATTTTTGCATCACATTTCAAAGTTTGTACAGTTTTGACTTACTGAATTACTTTTGGAGCCTTGATTTCCCATCTATCAGCCTGAAGTTCTCATGGTCAGACCATATTGGTATGGTAAATGGGCGTTGTTCTCTTGTTTTGTACTCAATGATGCTTCCAAAGTTAGACATGTCATTTCTTCTAATTCGGATGTCGAGTGCATTAGCACAGTGCCACTGCTCTTGTTTCCACAGCAGTGAGCTAGCTACTGTGGAATTCCGTTTTCCAGTCTTCTTGTGCAAGAATATAACCTATACTGTCCACCAATCATGCAGTCCATCCCATGTTTTTGCAGTTTAGAATTGTTTCCATATAACTGAAATTATTTATTTCTTCGTAAATATTGGACCTAAAGTTCCTGTGTGTTTACAGGATCATGTCACACAATCTGTTTATGACCAAAATGAGGTAAAACGTTTTATATGACCATGTTTGTATATGTGATAGGTCTACTGTCCATGCATATCTTTACTGTCCTTTCTCCCTCACTGTATTTCTGCAGGCTGTAGTGTGCAGCTGCGGCATAGCGCGTATGTGCTCCTAAAAAAAACTGCCCTCAAATACTTATAAGGAAATAATGCAGCACATGTCCACAGCTCTCGCAATATAATAGGTACAATTTTCACAGTTATGTTCAAGTTTTCATGTTTCATAGCCCTAATGTAATGGTTGATATGATTATATAGAAATTTATATAAACAAGTGCATTGGACATGGGCATAGCTTCATCCACCTGTGAATTGCTCAGGTATCTTAATTTCATTGTTGGTGACTAAACAAAATAATATATGTTCCTTCTATCCTTTTCCCCATAATAGAACTCCCTGGCACGGCTTCCTAGGAAGCGATCTTAGGGATCATGGGTTTAGAGTTTTGTAGTTAGTGCAGGAGCTATTGTTCTTAACTACATTTTCGTGTAGGAAAGGTCTTCCTGTACGAGTCCTGAAAGCGATCAGCATCCAAATTCTGGGTCAAGTATGTGTTTCCCTATGTCTCTTTGCCAATAGGATGCCAAGGCAGGAATGGATTTATGGATTCTTTTTTGGGGATGTAAAATCATATATAAGTTTGGTTTTGCCTTCCAGTATATATGAAACTGAAATTGACATTGGTATCTAAGATTTATGTTGTCTGATGTTTGAGAAGGTCTACACATTGTGATTATTGATGATCCACAATTTTGTTGTTAAGCAAGAGTACTTTCCTCTGATTTTTTTGTATTGCTCATTCTTTATGCATTACTGAAAATCGGTGATTTTTGCAGAACTATTGGAAAATGAGCTTCTGATATCCACAACGGCAGAAAAAGGTTACAAAAAAAAAACTCTTAACAACTTGGGGGTTGTTGGTTTTTTACTCCAGAGAATAGTTGGGCTATACTATGAGAGCAGAGTGCTGATTCTTTTTGATGATTTTGTAATAAAAAAACATATGAGTAGGTCAGATCGCAGATCTCTGCTTGGCTGATGTTATCTAAAAAATGAGCTCAAAACTTATGGTTGATAATTTTCTATTTGGCTTAGCAGAATCTGTAGGTTGATACTCATTGCCTTCTACTCCTGCAGTGTGAAGACATGAAATTGTTTATTAATTGGATTCTATGTTTTTGCTAGGAGATGTGATCTATCGCATTAAGTGGTCTATGTTTTCCAAGGTTTTGCCCATACTGTTCAGGGCTACTTAAGCGGTAACTCCCTAACAATAGACCCCAAATTTCCCTGCCATTACAATTAGTGTAACGAATTGATGGCTCAGATTTCTGTACTTAAATTTTCTTTGTGCTCTATGCTGCAGGGTGGCCAATGAGAGGGAGGTGTTGTTTCCAGGAAATCGAATTGAACAGATCAGCTAGATTCGGTGAGTTTCTTTCCCTCAGCTGCTTTGTTTTCCTCCCTGTCTTTTAGGCTTGCAGTGTGGTCTGGTGTGTCTGATTTCATTGAGTTGCTTAAGTTTTTTGTTCTTAGCGGCTGCGCATCGAGTGTCTGATTACTGATTTCTTTGTTCTTTACTCTATGTGTCTTTGGTTTGTGAAATTCCTGAGGATGGGCCTGTCATGTGCGGGGTGGAGATTGAGTTGCCGCTGCCAGGTTTCATTCAGGTTCTATAGACCATTTTCGTTTGGATTCCTGTGCAGTCAGATCATGCCCGTGCATATGAACTGGCTGCCCTGCAGGTAGTATCGTACCTAGGAGTACAAAATATGTATGGGTTTCTTGTCGTGGACTATAATTTCCAGGGATTAGTTTTGTTAAAAAAGGTAGCTTGTGCGTCTCTTTCTCTGGCAGCCAGAGCTACTGAATTGACATTTATTGCTGTCTGCTATTAGGCAATGTGATTCAGAGAGGTGTGAAGATATAGCAAGCCAATGGCATTGCTTCCTTCAAAAGGTTTTGCTGCTTAGACTGTTTGTTTAGGTTCTTTTGCCGCTGGGCTATGGACAAATTGTTTGATCTGTACTTTTGATGATGAACACAAAAATAAATGCAGAGTATGTTTGGAAATGTGTTTATTCGTTTTGTCTCACTCAATTCAGGCCTACCTACTCCCATCTCTTAGAACTCCATACACAAGGTACACCCCTACACAGGAAACACTCAGCGATGGAGGGAGAGGACCACACCTTCCCAAGGTATTCGATCATCTATCTTTAAGCCGCAGCATCACCTCTTCTCCATGAAACATGGCATCCTCGTCGCTTACGGTTTCTGCATCAGGTAGTTTTTTGTTGAGTACTTGGTTCTAATATTGGGCTACAGCATGCAATTTCTTAGCTTCACATGATCGAGTTAAATGGCTAATTGGGCTTTTGCCATTTCAATGTCTACACCACCTGTCACTCATATTCCCTCTGATAATATATAGATGGAAGTACCTTTTCCTATAAGAAAGAACCTTTCATTCCCCATGATAGACACATCATAAACTGAATGTCAAAAGTTTGTCTCAACCTTGCTTCTTTACTACCTCAGCTATATTGTGCTTCTTGTCCTTAGAGATACATTTGCCTGGTCATCCCTTTTATTAAATTTCCTGGTTAACTACATTATACCTTTCTTCGCAAAACCATGAATCACTTCATTAGATGAACAAAAGATTATGTTCTTGGAGGACATACGATGTTAACTGCATGAATATAACAATTTCAACTTTTTCCTTTTGCCTAATACCAATGAGATTGTAATTAACTCACACTGTCAATTAGGTGGATTAAATTTTTGGATTCATACATAGGATTACCGTTTTTGGTTATTGCTATCTAATCCTAACCAGTACCAATTGATTTGATAGACAATAGCCTAACAGGCTTAGATTCCTTGTATTGAGTTTACAGAAGAGATTACATATAAAAAGAGAGGAGGAGGGTGACCCAAAGGGCCAACCGAGTCCCAAGAGGCCAGCTGAACCCCAAGGGGCCAGCTGGGCATTAACTCAGCACAGCTAGCTAGGAGATTAAGCTAGGAGATTACACAAGTAGCTAGGTGATTAAAAGTAAATAGCAATTAATTCTAACAACCCCCGCAGTCAGATCGTCGGTGGAGCGAACGTTTAGACTGGAGCGAAAATCCATGAAGACAGAGGAAGGGAGCCCCTTGGTGAAGACATCGGCGAATTGCGACGTGGTGGGCACATGAAGAACCCGGACTGCACCCATGGCGACACGTTCACGGACGAAGTGAAGGTCGATTTCCACGTGCTTGGTGTGCTGATGTTGAACGGGGTTGGTGGAGAGGTAGCAGGCGCTGACATTGTCGCAGTAGATGAGGCATGCGGAGTCCAGGGGATGGTGAAGTTCCTGGAGCAGTTGCCGCAGCCAAGTGGCTTCAGCGACGCCGTTGGCAACAGCCCGGTACTCTGCCTCGGCGCTGGACCGAGAGACAATGGGCTGCCGCTTGGAGGACCAGGAGACCAGGTTGCCTCCGAGAAAGACGGCGTAGCCGGAGGTGGAGCGGCGGGTGTCCGGGCAGCCGGCCCCAATCAACGTCGGTGTAGACACGGAGCTGTGTTGGGGCTGTTCGGGGAATGACCAGACCATGGCTGAGGGTGCCCTGAAGATAGTGAAGGACCGCTTGGCAGCGACAAGGTGAGTTTCCCGCGGATCATGCATATGAAGGCACACTTGTTGGACGGCATAGGCAATGTCGGGCTGGTGAAGGTGAGGTACTGGAGGGCACCCACAAGGTTGCGATAAGCAGTGGGATCAGCAACAGACGGGGGCCGGCATCAGCTGGTACCTTTGCACAAGTGTCAAATGGAGTGGAGCAAGGCTTGCAGTCACTCATGCCATGGCGAGCAAGTAGTTCCAGAGTGTACTGACGCTGTGAAAGGAGAACAGAATCCCTGTGGCGGCTGAAACTGCAACGCCAGGAAGTGATGTAGGGGTCCAAGATCTTTCATGGCGAACTCCTTTTTCAGAGCAAGCAATGACACGGTGAAGGAGTTGCTGAGATGAAGCCGTAAGGACAATGTCATCCACATATAAGAGCAAGTAGACTGTCTCGGTGCCACGGCTGAATATGAAGAGAGATGTGTCTGACTTGGCTTCAGTGAACCCCAGAGAGATCAGAAAGGAGGCAAAGCGGCTGTACCAGGCCGCGGGGCTTGCTTCAAGCCGTAGAGGGATTTGTTGAATCTACAGACATGATCTGGAAGTGCAGGATCAGCGAACCCAGTAGGCTGAGAGTAGTATACTGTTTCGAAAGAGTCCCGTGGAGGAAAGCATTCTTCACGTCAAGTTGATGAATCGGCCAATCCCTGGAGTGTGCCACCGTGATGACTGTCTGAACAGTGGCTGGCTTGACAACCGGGCTGAAAGTTTCATCATAATCAACACCGGGGCGTTGAGTGAATCCCCGAAGTACCCAACGAGCCTTGTATCTCTCCAATGAGCCATCGGCATGGAACATGTGTTTGAAAATCCATTTTCTAGTAACAACATTGGCCTTGGTGGGGCGGGGGACGAGGTCCCAGGTGTGGTTGTCCTGAAGAGCCGCATATTCATCTTCCATGGCCTGGCGCTAATGAGGATCAACAAGGGCATCTTGCAAGGCGAGGCGAGGCTGTCGGTACCCTGTTTTTCCATGGGTCGCCATGCCGTGGGAGTTGGCGACCGGCGGAATGGAAACAGCACCAGCAGGAACCGGAGGATCGCTCTTGACATAGCGAGGTGGAGAGGGGACCATGCTGGAACGTCGAGGAGGCGCTCCTGCCGAGCGCTCGGGTGGCGGGGCAGGAGCAGGAGCATGCTTGCTGTAGACATGAATAATAGGCGGCTTTTGAGGCGCAATCACCGGGGGGGGGGAGCGCGCTGGCTATAGACGTGGATGATGGGTGGAGCCGGCGCCTGCATAGGGGGCGCCTGTACAAGGGGCGCCTGTACAGAGGACGCCGGGGACCCCCGGGACACAGCCGGTGGTGCCGGGGTGGAGGGCGCTGGCAGCACCGGGGCCCTGGACGCCGGCATGCCTGCGCGTGCCAGAGATGGTGCCAGAGGCACCAACTGGAAGGGGGCAGCAGCGTCGGGTGTACCTGCAGGAAGGGGAGACACTGGAATGGTGTCGTCGTCAGTTAGAAAATCAAGTTCCTGCTGAGGAGGGGATGGCCGGCTGAGGGGAAAAGGAAACGTTGTTTCATCATCGAAAACAACGTGGTGAGAAATGATGACGCGGTTGGTGTTGAGGGCGAGGCACCGATAGCTCTTGTGATCCGGTGAATAACCAAGGAAAGCACAGAGGGTGGAGTGGGGGGCAAGCTTGTGAGGAGTGGTGGCAGAAAGGTTGGGGTAGCATGTGCACCCGAAGGCACGAAGATCATGATAGGAGGGAGGGTGCCATGGAGGGCAAAAAAGGGGGTGCTCATGTTTAGAGTTTTGGTGGGAAGGCGATTGATGAGATAGGTGGCAGTGGCTAGAGCATCAGCCCAGTAAGAGGGGGGCATGGAAGCTTGGAAGAGGAGGGTGCGTGTGATGTTATTGATGGTGCGGATCATGCGCTC
>NW_027097327.1:30822-60000 GCF_019320115.1 Miscanthus floridulus
TGCGGCCGCACTCTACCCGCCTCCGCCCGAACCTGCCTCCCATCCCTCCTCTCCCCTCCTCTGCCTCTCCCCTCCCTCTCCCCTCCCTTGCCCCCTCTCCACAATAGGATCTCCCCCGTATCCTTTCTGCATCCCCTCTCCATAATCCGCGTGTTCAGCCACTCCGCCGCTCAGCGCCCTAGCCTGCCACGCCACGAACGCCGACGGTCAAGGCCGCTCGCTCCTAAGGTACCTCCCTCTCGATTTCATATTTATTATTATTATCTAGTATAGTTAGTATTTTTTGTATCCCTACGGTACCCCCACGTGCCCTCACAATCCTCGAGTCGGCCTTACGCCGAGCAGCAAAGTGTTGATGATGGTCTGCTAGTGCCTAGCATTTCTAGAAGCATGTAGGGGCATCGAGGCTATTTTCATTGGAGTATTTAGTGTCTTTGCGATATCTTTAGAAACAACTATTGTTATGTGGCGGAGGAAGTACCCCCTTCCGTCCTAAATAAATGCACATCTCGCTTTCTGAAGTTAAATTTTTTAAAAAATTTGACCAAATTTATATAATAGCGTACTAATATTTATGATACATAATAGGTACTATTATATTAAACATGGAGTATACTTTCGTAATAAACTTATTAGGAGATACAAATATTGATACCGTTTTTTTAGTTGTGATCAAACTTAAACACATTTGACTAATCGAGAAGCAAGATGTGTATTTATTTTGAGACGGAGAGATTACTTGTAATTTTGGAACCAAAGTTTTATATGGATTGATTATGTATTTATTATCTAGTATAGTTAGGATTTTGGGTTTAGGGATTTAGGCTAGTTAGGTTAGTGAATTTGTTTGTGATTTGTTTGTGAACTTACTAATGTTAACTTGAATTTTGTTAATTTGAATACTCTAACGCTTTGTTTATCAATTTGTAACATGATGGCCCCTCCCACGCAGCACCCGTTGTACCCTATTCTTGAGGTGGAGTACGACGACCAGCACCGAGCACATATCTTGAGTGACAACGACGCAGAGGTGTCCTTGCCTCCTTTGAGACCCCGCACTCACACCAGAGCGCATCAGTGGGACGAGCATTATACGCCATACATACGGCGTGCCGGCTTCCTCAAGCTTGTCCATGTTGTCAACCACGGTCTTCCGCCCCTTGACCCAGCACTACTTACTGTAGCTGTAGATAGGTGCGAGTGTATTTTTTGTCCGTAAACTTTCTTGTAACAAATTGGAGCCAACTAACGGTCGTTCTATTCTTATAATAGGTGGAGGCCTGAGACCCACACGTTCCACCTACCTTGTGGCGAGATGATATTGACGTTGCAGGACGTGAAGGCTATTTTAGGCCTTTGGTTGGGGGGACTTCCAGTGACAGGGATAGTTGACAACGATCACTGGAGGGAGCTGGTGGCTCAGTTTATTAGCTTTCTTCCACCGGACGACGATGCTTCCAAGAAAAATAAGTGAGTAATTCAAGCCTATTTAATACTTGCATTGCTTTACAGCTGGCATCGGGTCTCATTTTCTTTGATCAATTACAGGAAAAGTTTCAATGTTTCGTCATCCTGGATCACAGAGCGCTTTGAGTACTTGGACCCACAAGCTGAGGAGGCACAGATCGACATGTTCGTTCGAGTGTGGCTCTAGCACTTTCTTGGTGCTTTTCTCTTCCTAGACGCCTCGGGCAACACCATCAGCTGGATCTTCCTTGACATACTTCAGAGAACATAGCTGGCATGGATGTATCAACAGCTATGCGTTGCCTGTCGTCGCACCCTAGAACATGCGAACCTTGGAGTTGCTCCTACCTACTCCAGGTTTAGTGTTGGGAACAATTGCCCGTTGGGAGGCCCCTTAATAATGGTTTACCGGTAAGTACTTCGGTTCATTATATTCTTTCAGGCAGTTAGATATGATGAGATTATTTGTTGCTAATTCATTATTGTGTTCAATGCAGTGATAGAACGGGCATGATACACTCCCTACAACTTTGTATATCTGGACGGAAGCACAGTTAGTTAGAGGGAATACATGGCGCAAGTACAGGGAGTATACGGACGGTCTCGACTTCCTGACATAGTACTAGGTTACGCTCTCTATACTATCGTAGCAGTGTCTTATTCGATGTACACTATATCACAACCTAACACAATTACAAAATTTTAGGTGTGTTGGTGTCCTTGGGATTCTCCGGAGCTCTAGGGCTATCTGAGTCCTGTCACTAGGGACGAGTCACACGAGTATCGCTGCGACGTCCCTCTTATTTTCTTCCATGTGGTCGAGATTCATTTGCCCATCCGGGTCTGCAGATAGTTTGGAAGAATGACAGACTGCCCACCACCGCTTTACTCCACCAATCAAGAATTGCATGGGTGCGTTATCGATTAATAACAATGCTACAATTCAGAGGTGTGTTTGGTACAACTAACATCGTTTTGTTGCAGGTTTGACCATAGGAAGAGGTACAAGACCAAGGATTGGCGCATGACACATAGCTCGTACATCCATTTGTGACAAACCAGGGTACCACATGCGGTCCTTATGGGTCCTCCACATGACCAGCATACCTTCGACGAGTACCTGTGGTGGCTTCACAGGTCTACGAGGACACATATCAAGCCCCCGTACACTGACGTGGCGATTAACGAAGACTCAGAGGAAGATGTCATCAAAGATGTGTACGACGTTACCACTAGGGAGGACACACAACTACAGAGAGCTCCGCTTCAAAGATACGTGATAAGATACTTGAATGGTACAATTTGTTATCCTTTTGGTATTAAGTATGTGTACTAAAACTGTCCAACCGTGTTTCTGTACCCAGGCGACACAATTGTCAAGGCTGTCCAACGAAGCAGCGTTCCGGCTTCACGAGTCTAGAGGGCAGGGGCCAGGCGTTCTCTCGGCTTTTGTGGAGGTAAACATAAACTTGTCCATTTCAAAAATGTTTCTTTAGTGTATATGCATTTGGGTAATGAACTAACTTTAACATCTATTTATGCAGAAGGTGAAGAAGAGCTATAGGAAGCTAGCTCAGAAGTTGAGCTGCATGGACACTCCTTATGAGGATCCGCCATCCCCCACGTGGTCGGGTGGCACGTCTTTAGCCTCTTTGAGGACACCAGCTGGCTCTTCTCAGCCGATGACGTAGGGTGCCACTTTCGCGGTGCGTACACCACCACATCATAGCGCTCGAAAGGACCCTACAACCGAGGATGAGGAGGAGGACGATGATGAGATGATGACGACGATGAACCCCCAGGCTTCCGCGGACAGCACAACCAGTGGGACGAATGGCCGCAGGACGAGATCGGCATGTCTCAGCTAGGTGGTGCCCCGCTTGGCACCCAAAGAGCCTCACAGGTACTAACAAAGATAGTTTGTTTCAATACGTAGGCTCCATGAACTAACGATCATAAAGAATTATAAGTAATTGTGCATATCATATACCTGCAGGGTACAAGCCGTACGCACCATCGACGCGATCATACCGACGTTGGCTACACTCTCAATGTGTTGCCAACAAATCTGAAGAGACAGAGGCGTCCGAAGGATCCTTACACTTCTGGGTCTTAGTTTGTTAGGTCAAATGAATATTGGCATCCGAAACTTGCGGGGTTATTTGGTTATATTATCTCAAACTTATGTCAAAACAATGAATATGTTATGTGGCAGCTTGTCAACTTGCTTCTTATTCATTTCTTTGAGTCGCGGCAGTACTGCCGGTGAGATTAAGTACCCTACGTTCGGAAACCGGCAGTCCCGACGTATCTGGACGCCGGTGGCAATTTTTCATAATTGATTAGTTAAAATGGTGTATAACCGTATTATGAAAGACGAAAAACTAATCATTGGCTTATCAAATTCTCTATTCGGCCGTGAAAAAAACTCAACAAAATACGGGGCGCGACGTGTTTTGATTCAACCATCCAGGTAGCCCGGGCGGGTGGCAGGCACAGCGGCCAGGTGGTGTGGCTACTCGGGCGGTATATTTGGTCTAGCCGCGCCACGCAACAGGGCGCGGCACTGCCGCACCAAGGTCGGTGGCGCGGCAGGACCTGCCACATCATCGGTCTCCCAGGCCGGCCCACGCCACGTCAGCCCTCTGCCGCGTCACCATGCATGGCGTGGCACAGGCATTTGGCCGAGCCAGGGCAATAGGCGTGGCCAAAAGTGTTAGTTTAAAAAAAATCGACAGTGTTAGATTTAAAATTATATTAAAAAAAGGGTTAAAATTAAAAAAAAATCTTTATTTGTTTGGTTAGATTCCGAGAAGAAGCCGAAGAAGGTAGATGAAGTTGAGCAGAAGTCGTAGAAGGTAAAGAGAAGCAGAAGAAAACCGCTTTCGGTAAAATCCGATCCAAGAGATCACGACTGAAGCTATTTGGGGCAACGTGGTCCGTGCTTCTGTGCCAGAAGCTGCTGGAACATGTAGGGTTAAAAATAAAAATGCCCCCATCTACATCAAGACGCATACAGACTGGGCAACTTGTGTCCGTGTTCACTTCACTCCGCTTCAAATTCGTTTTATTGGCAAACTGTTGTGTGCCCATAAAAATTGACGTAACAGCATCACACAGCGAACATATCAATATAAAATTGAGATTCCTCCGTAAATAAAAAAACAGGTTTCTATCATCAATCATTAATTAACACATGTCCCAATGCTATATTCCTTTCTCCTCGAGGACTAAGCAATCGATCTCACTCTGGTGTTCATCTGTACATATGACTGCAACATGATGCATTTTAATTGGTTCTTTGTGCCTTGAAATTCCTCTTCATGTAGTTTTATTATTCAGCACAGATTAATACTATGCAATGCATATAGATCTATTATAATGTAATTAGTTCATATTACCTATCTACTACAATATGAATGCTGCATCATTAATAAAGCTCTATATGAATGCTGCATCATTAATAAAGCTCTTTTTTTAGATACGTAGTTCAGTGTAGGTTATTATTTATATTATCTCCAATTTAATATGTCCTCAAAAAAGCAACGGTGGACGACAAGCTTCTCGGATGTTTAGTCAAAATTTCTTATAAGACTAACTGACAAACTACAATCTTCCTAATCTTGAATCCAGGAAATCTCCATCGTTGCAAAACGGTAGCCACTTTCAGGTTTATTGCTTTATCTTTTCACTTAAACCAAGCTGTTATGTTGTTAGTTTATTTTCTTTAGATGAGGCTGGCAATTAATGCCGTTTATATTTTTAGTTCTATAGTTTGAACATCATGGATAATGAAGGGATCTCATAACATAGTCATTTAATATAAAAATTGATGTGACAGCATCACACAGCGAACATGTAAATATAAAATTTAGATTCCTCCACAAATATAAAAACAGGTTTATATGACCAATCATTAATTAACACATGTCCCAAAGCTATATTCCTTTCTCCTGGAGGATTAAGCAATCGATCTCACTCTGGTGTTCATCTGTACAAGTAACTGCAACATGTTGCATTTTAATTGGTTCTTTGAGCCTTGAAATGCCTCTTCATGCAGTTTTATTATTCAGCATAGATTAATACTATGCAATGCATATATATCTCTTATAATGTAATTAGTTCATATTACCTATCTACTACAATATGAATGTTGTATCATTAATAAAGCTCTTTTTTTTGTAGATACGTTATTATTTATATTATCTCCAATTTAATATGTCCTAAAAAACGCAATGGTAGACGACAAGCTTCTCGGATCTTTAGTCAAAATTTCTTATAAGACTAACTGACAAACTACAATCTTCCTAATCCAAAATCCAGAAAATCTCCATCGTTGCAAAACGGTAGCCACTTTCAGGTTTATTGCTTTATCTTTTCACTTAAACCATGTTGTTATGTTGTTAGTTTATTTTCTTTAGATGAGGCTGGTATTTAATGCTGTTTATATTTTTAGTTCTATAGTTCAAACATCATGGATAATGAAGGGATCTCATAACATAGTCATTTAACATAAAAATTGACATGACAGCATCACACAGCGAACGTGTAAATATAAAATTTAGATTCCTCCATAAATAAAAAAAGAGGTTTCTATGACCAATCATTAATTAACACATGTCCCAAAGCTATATTCCTTTCTCCTGGAGGATTAAGCAATCGATCTCACTCTGGTGTTCATCTGTACGTGTGACTGCAACATGATGCATTTTAATTGGTTCTTTGTGCCTTGAAATTCCTCTTCATGCAGTTTTATTATTCAGCACACATTAATACTATGCAATAAATATAGATCTCTTATAATGTAATTAGTTCATGTTACCTATCTACTACAATATGAAATTTGTCTCATTAATAAAGCTCTTTTTTTTGCAGATACGTAGTTCAGCGTAGGTTATTATTTATATTATCTCCAATTTAATATGTCCTCAAAAAAGCAATGGTGGACGACAAGCTTCTCGGATCTTTAGTCAACGACAAGCTTCTTGGATCTTTAGTCAAAATTTCTTATAAGACTAACTGACAAACTACAATCTTCCTAATTCTGAATCCAGGAAATCTCCATCGTTGCAAAACGGTAGCCACTTTCATGATTACTTGATAAATTAGGTTAGCACTTAGGGTTTCATCAATTCACCAAAACCAAACTAGAGCTTTCAATCTCCCCCTTTTTGGTAATTGATGACAACCCTTTCACAAAGATATAAATTAAAATTCAATTGAATCCATGTTGCTTGTCCAAGCATATTTACCATGTGTAAAAGGATATGGACAAGTTTCATGAACACCATATGGTAGCAATTGCTCCCCCTACATATGTGCTAAGAGTTTGGATTGAAGCTTGCACATATACTTAGATAGGAAATATATGAGACATTGTCTACCAAATGATGCTAAGGTATAAAAGATGGACCTTTGAACCGTGATACCAATCGGAGTGCACCATTATACCATCCTTAGCACCATGGTTAGCTCGATACCACTTGGAAACACTTGGAAATAAAATCACTAGATAAACTTATGCATGCTAGATTTTCATTTCATCATTCAAACCTATAACTAGCATACAAGCATGAATATTGAAATTTAAAATTTGTGCCATGCAAGCAAACATATGAAATGCACATTCAAATGTATCATACAAGTTCATGAGCTTGCTCCCCCTACTTGTGTACTCAAAATTTTAATTGTTAATTGATCCCTTTCCTTTGTCATATCTCTCCCCTTATGTCAAGTTCTCCCCCTATCACTTGTATTTTTATTTCTCTCCCCTTTGTGTTGTCTTTTCACAATCTTTGTGCACTATTTCTCCCTCTTTGTCATCAATGACCACAAAGACTTAAATCATAGATAGGTTGAGATTATCAATGTCAATCAATGGGGTGAGGATCATTTTCCTAAATTTGGTCTAATCTAGATCATTTACCAAAGATATTTAACTCGGTTTGATCCAAGGACAAGCTTCTTCACACCTCCAAATAAGGGTTATCTTGTACCATGTTGAGTTAAACACTTAGAGCTCATTTTCTAGATAAAACACTAGGTTTACAAGCCCACAAACATGTTATATGCTACCACTAGATCAAAATAAGCATAGAAGCAATAGTGGTACCATACAATCATCAAATTCATTTGATTTTCATAAATAAGCCTATTAAATGTGAAAGATGTCTAGATGCACTAAACAAGTCCTTAGCAAGGATGTATACCATGCCAATCAACTTTTACCTTGGATTGCTCGAAGGAGAGGCATGTCATATGAGTAGGGGTGCATCAACACATATTTGAGAAATCCAATATGTTCAACTCATTCCTTAGCTTGCAAAACCTTTTTTCATCCAATGGCTTGGTGAATATATCGGCAAGTTGATCTTCGGTGCCTACACTCTCAATGCATATGTCCCCCTTTTGTTGGTGATCTCTTATGAAATGGTGGCAGACATCAATGTGCTTTGTTCTTGCATGTTGAACCGGATTGTTGGTCAACTTGATTGCACTCTCATTGTCACATAGCAATGGCACTTTCTTGAACTTGATTCCAAAGTCACTCAAAGTGGTCTTCATCCAAAGTATTTGTGCACAACAACTACCGATGGATATGTATTTGGCTTCGGTGGTTGATAATGCAACACTATTTTGCTTCTTTGATGACTATGAAACAAGTGATCTTCCCAACAATTGACATGTGCCTGAGGTGCTCTTCCTTTTAACCTTGCATCCCGCATAATCCGAGTCAGAGTAACCAACTAGCTCAAACTTTGCTCCTTTGGGATACCATAAACCAACATTTGGTGTATGCTTCAAGTACCTCAATACTCTCTTTGTAGCCTTCAAATGACTTTCTCTTGGTGAGGCTTGAAATCTTGCACACATGCATACACTAAACATGACATCTGGCCTTGATGCGGTCACATAGAGTAGGCTTCCAATCATAGACCGATATAATTTTTGATCCACCATATTTCCACTTGCATCACTATCCAAGTTGCCATTGGTTCCCATTGTTGTGCTAATGACTTTACTATCACTCATGCCAAACTTCTTGATCATGTCCTTGATATACTTGCCTTGACTCATAAAAGTACCATTCTTCAATTGCTTGATTTGAAGACCAAGGAAGTAACTCAACTCTCCAATCATGGACATCTCAAACTCATTAGCCATCATTTTTCCAAACTCATCACAAAAGTCTTGATGGGTTGATCCAAATTTGATGTCATCAACATAGATTTGCAATACAAACAAGTCTTTGCCAATCTTCTTGATGAAAAGGGTGGTGTCAACCTTGCCCATCATGAACCCTTTAGAGAGTAGGAAGTCCCTCAATCTCTCATACCATGCTCTAGGTGCTTGCTTCAAGCCATATAATACCTTCTTCAACTTGTACACATGGACGGGCTTCTTGTCATCTTCAAAACCAGGAGGTTGCTCAACATATACTTCTTCATTGATCTAACCATTGAGAAATGCACTCTTAACATCCATTTGATAGAGCTTGATGTTGTGGGCACAAGCATAGGCTAGCAAGATTCTAATTGCTTCCAATCTAGCAACCGGGGCATATATTTCTCCAAAGTCAAGACCTTCAACTTGTGTATAGCCTTATGCTACCAATCTTACTTTGTTCCTTACTACTATCCCATCTTGATCTTGCTTGTTTCTAAAGACCCATTTGGTTCCAATCACATTATGTCCCTTTGGTCTCTCCACTAATTCCCATACTTGATTTCTTGTGAAATTATTCAATTCTTCATGCATAGCATTCACCCAATCAACATCTTTCAATGCTTCATCTATCTTCTTTGGTTCAATGGATGACACAAATGAGAAATGCTCACAAAATGAAGCCAATCTTGATCTTGTTTGCACACCTCTTGAAATATCACCAATGATAGTGTCCAATGGATGATCCCTTGCAATATTTGTTGGTTGGAGGATTAGAACTTGATTGCTTGTACTTGCATGATCATTTGGTTGAGATGATGTACTAGCCACTTGATCTTGTTCATTGTCATGAGGGTCACTTGTACTAACTTGATTTGTATCATCTTGCACAATTGAGTTGGAGAGCACTTGCACTTGATCATCTTCATCATCATTCACTTGCCTAGGCCTCAATTCACCAACATCCATGTTCTTCATGGCATTTGAAAGTTGAATGCCTCTAACATCTTCCAAGTTCTCATTCTCTACTTGTGAACCCTTGGTTTCATCAAATTCAACATCATGAATTTCCTCAAGAGTACCACTATCTAAATTCTAAACTCTAAATGCTTTGCTTGTAGTGGAATAACCAAGTAGGAATCCTTCATCACATTTCTTGTTAAACTTGCCCAATCTAGTGCCTTTCTTCAAGATATAGCATTTGCAACTAAAAACCCAAAAATATGCAATGTTGGGCTTTCTACCATTCAAGAGCTCATATGGTGTCTTTTCTTTCAATGGGTGACAATAGAGGCGGTTGCTACAATAGCAAGCCATGTTGGTAGCTTTAGCCCTAAAAGATTGACTCATATTGTACTCACTAAGCATAGACCTTGCCATATCAACGAGTGTTCTATTCTTCCTCTCAACAAGGCCATTTGATTATGGAGTGTACTTGGCCGAGAATTGATGTCTAATTCCAAATTCATCACACAACTCATCAATTCTAGTGTTCTTGAACTCACTACCATTGTCACTTCTAACTCTCTTGATGGTTGTTTCAAATTCATTGTGAATGTCCTTGACAAATGATTTGAATGTTGCAAACACATCACTTTTGTCCACTAGAAAGAATACCCATGTGTATCTAGTGTAATCATCCACTATCACAAAACCATATTTATTTCCGCCAATGCTAGTGTATTGTGTTGGCCCAAACAAGTCCATATGCAATAACTCAAATGCTTTACTAGTGCTCATCATGCTTTTCTTAGGATGGGTGTTACCAACTTGTTTGCCGGCTTGACAAGAGCTACAAAGTTTATCCTTCTCAAACACAACATCTTTCAAGCCTCTAACCAAGTCATGCTTAACCAATCTATTTAATTGTTTCATTCCAACATGACCAAGCCTTCTATGCCATAACCAACCCATGCTAGACTTAGTGAACAAGCATGTAGATAATCTAGCTTCACTAGCATTGAAATCAACCAAGTATAGATTCTCATATCTAAAGCCTTTGAAGATCAAATTAGAGCCATCTACACTTATGATCTCTACATCATCTACCCTAAATATGCATTTGAATCCAAGATCACATAATTGAGCCACGGATAGCAAGTTGAAGTTCAAGCTCTCTACTAGCAACACATTGAAAATGCTCATGTCATTGGATATTGCAATCTTACCAAGCCCTTTGACCTTGCCTTTGCCATTGTCACCAAATGTGATACTATCATAACCATCAATGTCATTGGTGTTGATTGAGTTGAACATTCTTGCATCACCGGTCATGTGTTGAGTGCACCCACTATCAAGAACCCAATGTCTTCCTCTGGCTTTATAATTTACCTACAAAGGAAGATCAATTCTTTTTAGGTACCCAAACTTGCTTGGGTCCTTGAAGGTTAGTCACTAAGCTCTTTGGTACCCAAATGGCTTTCTTCTTTGAGCTCATCCATGGTTTACCAATGAACTTAGCCTTTACACCATTTGCACCCTTGGTAAGTACATAGAAAGAATCAAGCTTAATGGACGATACATTAGCTTATGACATCTTGTTCATGCACTTTTGCTCTACATAACCAACTTGCTTGCAACTAGTGCAAAACCGGCCATTGTTCTTCACAAAACTAGTATTGTGAGGAGCAAAGGCTGTCTTGCCTTTCTTGGGGGTATAGCCCAATCCCTCTTTATAGAGAGAAGCTCTTTGGCTACCCAAGCACATAAGCAAGCGATCCTCACCACCATAGGCCTTAGCCAAGGTGTGAGTGAGCTTATTGACCTGCTTCTTGAGGTTCTCATTCTCAACCATTAGTGAGGCATCACAAGTGAAACCATCACTACTAGATGAGGTGGAAGTAGAAGTACTACAAGAAGGGTTAGTGGGAGCAACAATGATAGGCATAGATAATGATTCATCAATTGTATCACAAGATAAACCTACATCATAAGTCTCAACATGCTTCTTCTTATGTTGTTCATTAAGCAAAGAAGAATGAGCTTTTTCAAGCTTCTTGTGAGCTTTGCCAAGCTTCTCATGGGCTTCCTCTAGCCTCTCATGAGTTGTTTTGAGCTCATCAAGGGCTTGCTTAAGGGCTTTTACCTCCTTATTCAAGCTCTTGCATTCCCTTCTCTTTATGTCAAAATGTTCTTTAGCATCTTCTAGCATGTCAAATAATTCATCTTTAGTAGGTTCATCATCATCACTATCACTATCATTTTCATTTTCATGTTCATTTTTATCATCATGTTCTTCATTGCTTTCATCATCACAAGTTTGTACCTTAGTGGCCTTAGCCATGAAGCATGATGGAGTGTCAAAGAGAGAAGGCTTCTCATTGATTGCAATGCTTGCAAATACCTTCTTCTTGGTGGTCTTGTCATCATCACTATCATCATCATCACTTGAGGAAGCATCACTATCCCAAGTGACCATATATGAACCACCCTTCTTCTTCTTCTTGAAGGTCATCTTGTCCTTCTTCTCTTTCTTTTCCTTATTCTCCTTCTTCTTGTTCTTCTTGTTATCATCATCATTGTTGCTATTGTATGGACATTGAGCAACAAGATGATCTTTGCTTCCACACTTGAAGCACCTTCTTAACTCTTCTTTGTTCTTGGATGAAGACTTCTTTCTTCTAGCATGGTACCCTTTCTTCATCATGAACTTGCCAAATTTCTTGACAAAGAGAGCCATCTTCTCATCATCATCATCATCCCATGAGCCATCATCTTCACTTGATGTTTCTTGCTTTGCCTTGCCCTTGGATGATGTGGCCTTGAATGCCACGCTCTTCTTCTTGTCATCCCTCTTCTCATCCTTATTCTCACTCTTTTCTTCCTTCTCATCATCATCTCTATAAGCATCATCAGTCATAATATCTCCCAAGATTTGGTTTGGTGTCATTGTGTCCAAACCGGTCCTCACTAGCAAGGTGACCAACATGCCAAATCTTGCGGGTAAACATCTCAAGAACTTATTAGAGAAGTCCTTGTCCTCTATCTTCTCACCAAGTGCTTTGAGATCATTGACAAGCACTTCCATCTGATGGAACATGTCCGACACACTCTCATCCGCCTCCATCTTGAAGCTTGCAAACTTCTCTTTGAGAATGTGTGCCTTTGCACCCTTCACGGCTTGAATGCCCTCAAATGATTCCTCTAATTTCTTCCAAGCCTCATGGGCTCTCTCAATATTCTTGATTTGCTCAAAGGTTCTCTCGTCCAAAGCATCATGGATGGCACTAAGAGCAATGTCATTGTTTTGGAGAAGTATTTCTTCGGCGATGGTGGGGGCATCTTCATCTTCAATCCTAATTTTTGTTTCTACCACCTTCCAAATCTTTCTATTGATTGACTTGATATATGTTGTCATCTTAGACTTCCAATAGGGATAATTTGAGCCATCAAATTGGGGTGGCTTCTTGGTGTTGTTGATTTGAGCCATTTTTACACCGAAGGTTGTTAAGCCTCAAATCATGGTGACCTATGCTCCGATACCACTTGAAAGGTCCTAATGGCTTGAGGGGGGTGAATAGCCTATTAAAAATTTCTACGACAATACTTAGCAAACCAATTAGATAATTATGAGACGAAGTAAGTGTTGTGCTAGCCTACTAAAATAACAAGCCACCTACCACAATTCTAGTTTATATAGTTTCTATCCACACAATAGATATGACACTACACTAAGTTAGTGTGCTCTCAAAAGCTAACTAAAGAGCCACACTAATCAAACTAACAAGCTCTCACAACTAGCTACACTAAAGAGTTTGATAACTAGTTTATGGTAATGTAATGAGAGTGACCAAGAAGGTTATACCGCCGTGTCGAGGAAGGAGCCAATCAATCACAAAAATGAATAACAATGAAGACCAATCACCTTAGAATCAAATGATGAACACTATTTTTTTACCGAGGTTCACATGCTTGCTGACAAGCTACTCCTCATTGTGGTGATTCACTCACTTAGAGGCTCACGTGCTAATTGGCATCACACGCCAAACCCTCAATTGGGTGCCACACAACCAACACAAGATGAGGATCACACAAGCCACGAGCAATCCACTAGAGTACCTTTTGGCTCTCCATCGGGGAAAGGTCAAGAACCCCTCACAATCACCACGATCGAAGCCGGATACAATCATCAACCTCCACTCAACGATCCTCGCTGCTCCAAGCCATCTAGGTGGCGGCAACCACCAAGAGTAACAAGTGAATCCCACAGCAAAACACGGATACCAAGTGCCTCTAGATGCAAACACTCAAGCAATGCACTTGGATTCTCTCCCAATCTCACAAAGATGATGAATCAATGATGGAGATGAGTGGGAGGGCTTTGGCTAAGCTCACAAGGTTGCTATGTCAATGTAAATGGCCAAAGGTGTGAGCTTCAACTGGCTATGGGGCTTAAATAGAAGCCCCCACGAAATAGAGTCGTTGTACCCCTTCACTAGGCACAACTCGGGGTGACCGAACGCTCTGGTCATATCGACCGGACGCTGGACCTCAGCATCCAGTCACGTGATGCATGCCACATGTCACTCCGCATTCAACTAGAACCGCCTGATCTCAATGGTCGAGACACAACCAGACGCTGAGCCTCCAGCGTCCGATCATTTCTAATAAGGTTCCAGAAACAAATTTCTTCGACCGGAAGCGTCCGGTCATGCTTGACCGAACACAGCTAGTGTCCGATCACACAGTGTCTTCTTCTGTGCTACCACGTCACCATGACCAGACATAGCCTGCCAGCGTCCGATCGCTGAGCGACCCAGCGTCCGGTCATTTGATCGACGCTAGTGTCTTTGCTGTTACAACTGACCGGACATGCCAGTTCCTCTGAGACCAGTGTCCGGTCACCTTGTGACCAGCGAGACTAACTCCTTTTCACCTCTAACTTCTTCACCCTTGCTCAAATGTGCCAACCACCAAGTGTATCACCTTGTGCACATGTGTTAGCATATTTTCACAAACATTTTCAAGGGTGTTAGCATTCCACTAGATCCTAAATGCATGTGCAATGAGTTAGAGCATCTAGTGGCACTTTGGTAACCGCATTCCGATACGAGTTTCACCCCTCTTAATAGTACGAATATCAAACCTAAATGTGATCGCACTCTCTAAGTGTCTTGATCACCAAAACAAAATAGCTCCTACCATTTGTACCTTTGCCTTGAACCTTTTGTTTTTCTCTTTCTTCTTTTCAAGTCCAAGCACTTGATCATCACCATGGCATCACTATCATCATGTCATGATCTTCATTTGCTTCACCACTTGGAATGTGCTACCTATTTCATGATCACTTGATAATCTAGGTTAGCACTTACAATGTAATTAGTTCATATTACCTATCTACTACAATATGAATGTTGTATCATTAATAAAGCTCTTTTTTACAGATACGTAGGTCAGTGTAGGTTATAATTTATATTATCTCCAATTTAATATGTTCTCAAAAAGCAATGGTGGATAACAAGCTTCTCGGATCTTTAGTCAAAATTTCTTATAAGACTTACTGACAAACTACAATCTTCCTAATCTTGAATCCAGGAAATCCCCATCATTGCAAAATGGTAGCCACTTTCAGGTTTATAGCTTTATCATTTCACTTAAACCATGCTGTTATGTTGTTAGTTTATTTTCTTTAGATAAGGCTGGCAATTAATGACGTTTATATTTTTAGTTCTATAGTTTGAACATCATGGATAATGAAGGGATCTCATAACATAGTCATTTAACATAAAAATTGACGTGACAGCATCACACAAGGAACGTGTAAATATAAAATTTATATTCCTCCACAAATAAAAAATAGGTTTCTATGACCAATCATTAACTAACACATGTGCTAAAGCTATATTCCTTTCTTCTGGAGGATTAAGCAATCGATCTCACTCTGGTGTTCATCTGTACATGTGACTGCAACATGGTGTATTTTAATTGGTTCTTTGTGCCTTGAAATTCCTCTTCATGCAGTTTTATTATTAAGCACAGATTAATACTATGCAATGCATATAGATCTCTTATAATGTAATTAGTTCAAATTACCTATCTACTACAATATGAAATTTGTATCAAGAGGCTAAAGTGAGCATAACCTTTTAGAAAATAACAAGGTTGGAGGAAAAACAAGAAGTAAGCAAAGATAAAAGAATGTTAAAACATCCAGTTCTATCTAGGCTTACGTCCTACAGTCAGCATTGCTCTGATACCACTTTGTAGCATCCAGTTTTAAGAACAAAACCAGATACACACCATATGTGAGCCCAGGAAGTCAAATCTCACGTATAGCTACAAATAAGGGTAATATCAAAAGACAATGCTTAAATACATAGCGTATTAGTAAAAAGATTATAACCTCAGAGTATAGACAGCGGAAAGACAAACCCGATCTTCAGGCGAAAACTCCGAATCCACAGGGACAACTGACTGGTTGATCACAAGCCTAATTCCTCCAAACTCTAGCAATCTGGTACCCATCCAGGATTTTCATCCAAATATTTGAAAAGTAAAGCAAGTGTAAGTACATGTCATACTTAACAAATATAACATGTGGTTCATGAGGCTCAAAAGGCTGACACTGGTTTAACTACGATTAGCTTTTAATTAGTTATGATTTTAGCAATTGAGTAGCAACAAGTTTATCTCAAGCCCATAAACACATGATCAGGTAAACATGAATAATGAATAGCATAAACAATTAACCATTTATGAGCATCTTCATCATCCATATCATTAGTGTCCATCATCTATTCCGTAAATGTTCCAAGGCCGCTCGTGACCGTGAGCATGGCTGATATACCAGTTTTACACTCTGTAGAGGTTGTACACTTTCATTGTGAGTCGTGATTTACCCTTTCACCCGAGGTGATCAGCCTCTTGACCCACTACCAAGGAAGGTCAGTAGGGTTCACTATGAAGCCTTTCAAAGGTTCATCTAACAAGTTAGGGCCATTAGATTCACTCGGCAAACAGATGTAGAGCCCCCCTTCCCGATGGCACAATGACATGCAGCCTATACACAAGGGGATAGAGGTCGCACTATACCCGATTCGGCAAGCCATTCTTACGCCAATAAAGGTAACTACTAACAAGCTAGAAAATGTCCTCATACTGAGCTAAAGCCAGAGCCATGTAGCCCTCACAGCTGTACTGTAAGTCCCGGATGATCACTTACAGATAAGTCCTTAGGAAGAGGAATCTAGAGCACCATAAAAACAGCCCAATGCTCTAGCCCCCTTGTTCCATGTTGCTAAAAATCATCTTTTAGTGTTTATTGCATATACCATTAGTCAAGTTACAAGATCATGACTTTAGTTGAGCACTAGCATCATACTACCTAATGCAATACCCCATAGGTATCAAGGTACAAGGTACAAAGTACTAGGAAATCCTTAGTGGCAGTCAAGGTAGACACATGCAGTATGAATTAAATGATTAAAGGTGTATAGGACAACAAGGAAGATCCCATGCTATACTTGCCTTAAAACACCGATCCTTCGGTAAGCTTTAATCTTCAACGTTCGTCTTCTTCTTCTTGATTACCACATATATCTCACTGACTGGACAAGGTAATAAAGCACCACACAAGCACCCATGCAATCATACACGAGGCAAACAATAGATCTAAATTAGAACAGTACACCAAACATAAATCAAGATGAAAAGTTTATAAAATGAATCTACGTCTCACTACGAACACACAGACACGAAAAGCACGCTAATCGGAGCTACGATTGAAAAGATACAACTACCAAAAGATTTACTTTATACGCGGAAAAGAAAACTGTAGGCTTCATTTATTCAACTACATAAAATCTTATATAAATTGGATTAAATCAAATTTAGATTTGAATTATAAAACTAAAGTAAAACAAATAATATTTTATTTATAAAACCTAGTTGCATAAATATTAATCAAGATATGATTTAAACCATGAAATTTTAGAAATAGTAATATGGTAACCACTGTTACTAACGCGTAGATTGCGTCGCTATGAATCTAACGCAACTTGAATGGGTTAAAACGGAGTTAAAACGCAGAAGATATGAAATAAACAAGATTTCCTTTATTAAAACATTAGATTAAATCTAACCTCCAATTTTAAAAGTTGAAAACATATTTAATAGAAGTATGAACATGTAGACAACACAAATACGAACCTAACGCAAGTTGAACGGGTCAAATCGGAGTTAAAACGGAAAAAGTTATGGCCCAAACAAAATCAGTGGCAAATCTGTAAATAAGTGAAAGCGTATTTTGGATCTAAACCGAAGATACTACGCTTTCAAAACAAGAAAACGAAGTCGAGGAAAGGCGCTAGGGTCTGCGGGTTCAAAATCAGAAAAGTAAAGGGGCTCTTTGGCAAAATCTTCTGCGAAATGATACCTTCTAATCAGAGCCACAGACCGGTGTGAACAGGGACGGCGGCGGCGCCATGGCCAGAGCAAGGAGAGCTCGGCGGCGAACCTCGAAAACAAGCTACCGACCACGGAAAAATAAACGAGAAGCACGGGAGAGGAAAGGAGGAGATGGCGAACTCACCACGGTGGCTTGTAATGGCTAGGAGCGGACGGAGATGGCTGGCGGCTCAAAACAGCGGCGTCGGGGCAACTCCTACGTGGAACAAGCCAGAACAGAGCTAGAGAGAGAGAGGATTAAGGGGCTCTGTGCACATTAGAACCCAATGCGAAGCTCGTAGATGATCTTACCATGACAGAGAACCAACTAGGCGGCTCGACGACTCCGGCTTCTTCACGGCGGAGATTGGACAGCGGAGCTGGCGCACGGGAAGGCGTGGCGGCTGTGCTATGGCTCGGTGGGGGGGACGAAAGTGGCGTAGAGGACCGCTATTTATGGGACGGCCTTCGTAGAGCGCAAGGCAACGGCGCGGGCACGGATTTCTCTAGCGGCAGGACTCTCTGCGGCGGCAATGGAGAATCCGGCGTCGTGACGAGGTAGGAGACCGACCTGACGAGTGGGGTCGGCCTGTCGGTGAACCGAGGGAGAGAGAGAGGGCGCTCTCGCGGCTTCGGCCAGGGATGGCCTGCGTGCTGGGCCGCCGCGAAGGAGCGAGCGCGGGGGACGGGCCAGCTAGACAGCTGGGCCGACGCAGGGAAGGAGGGAGCTGGGCTGCGGAAGCTGAGAAGGAAGGCCGAGCTGGGCTCGCGCGGGGAAGAAAGCAGGCCTGCGCGCGCAGCTGGGCCAAAGGGAAAAGAAGGGAACTGGGCTGGTCGGGAGTGGGCATGCGGGGCACGCCGCTGGGCCGAGGAAAAATGAGAAAGGAGGGGGAAGGAGAAAAGATGGCCCACGGGAAAGAAAATAGGCCAGCTGGACCAAAGGAGACAAGGAGAATGGGGTTTTCTTTTTCCAAATCTTTTTTTTCTAATTTATTTTAAGAACCCAAATTCAAATGTGAACCAAATCCGATTTGAATAGGATTTCAAATACCCTTTTCAATTCAAACATAGATGAGAAATTTTGATAAGTTTTCAAAAATAAATTTTACAACTTTTTAAATTCTTTTATTTTCTAATTCTACTTTTCTTTTACTTCGAAACCATTTTTAATTTCTTTCCAAATGCAATTCAAATCATTTTAAATTTTCAACCACTCAACCAAATAAACCAAATGCAAGGACATGTATGCTCAAACATGTTGCTATACCTTATGATGAGTTTTAATTTAATGAAAATTTTTATTTTCCTATATTTTCATGAGCACAAAATTCAAAATTACCTTAATTTACACCTATTTCCAAAAGAGCAAATTTTATGGTGTTACAATATAGATCTCTTATAATGTAATTAGTTCATATTACATATCTACTACAATATGAATGTTGTATCAGTAATAAAGCCTTTTTTTGGCAGATACGTAGTTCAGTGTAGGTTATTATTTATATTATCTTCAATTTAATATGTCCTCAAAAAAGCAATGGTGGACGACAAGCTTCTCGGATCTTTAGTCAAAATTTCTTATAAGACTAACTAACAAACTACTATCTTCCTATTCCCGAATCCAGGAAATCTCCATCGTTGCAAAACGGTAGCCACTTTCAGGTTTATTGCTTTATCTTTTCACTTAAACCATGCTGTTATGTTGTTAGTTTATTTTCTTTAGATGAGGCTGGCAATTAATGTCATTTATATTTTTAGTTCTATAGTTTGAACATCATGGATAATGAAGGGATCTTATAACATAGTCATTTAACATAAAAATTGACGTGACAGCATCACACAGCAAACGTGTAAATATAAAATTTAGATTCCTCCATAAATAAAAAAACAGGTTTCTATGACCAATCATTAATTAACACATGTTCCAAAGCTATATTCCTTTCTCCTGGAGGATTAAGCAATCGATCTCACTCTAGTGTTCATCTGTACATGTGACTGCAACATGATGTATTTTAATTGGTTCTTTGTGCCTTGAAATTCCTCTTCATGCAGTTTTATTATTCAGCACAGATTAATACTATGCAATGCATATAGATCTCTTATAATATAATTAGTTCATATTACCTATCTACTACAATATGAATGTTGTATCATTAATAAAGCTCTTTTTTTGCAGATACGTAGTTCAGTGTAGGTTATTATTTATATTATCTCCAATTTAATATGTCCTCAAAAAAGCAATGGTGGACGACAAGCTTCTCGGATCCTTAGTCAAAATTTCTTATAAGACTAACTGACAAACTACAATCTTCCTAATCCTGAATCCAGGAAATCTCCATCGTTGTAAAACGGTAGCCACTTTCAGGTTTATTGCTTTATCTTTTCACTTAAACCATGCTGTTATGTTGTTAGTTTATTTTCTTTAGATGAGGCTGGCAATTAATGCCGTTTATATTTTTAGTTCTATAGTTTGAACATCATGGATAATGAAGGGATCTCATAACATAGTCATTTAATAGGTGTTGATCTTTCCCGTGCTTATTGCTCAATGAAATCCAATTTTTTTAAGAATCCTTCTAGTTTTATTGAATGCATTATCTGCTATACTAGGAGATGGCACTGCAAGTGTGGTTGGAGATAGCAAACCAAGAGTGGGCCTGCGGCCTGACAGGACTGCTGCTACTGTGTACAAATGTTATAGCTGCGAATTGGAGCATTAATGGTTAAATCTCCACTCTACTTGCTATGGGTGCAATTGTTAGAAACCCAATTCTTCTAAAAACATTTTTCGATTCAGTTGTAGAAATATTTTCGATCGGTGTTCAGGGTGGATTTGGATTTTAAATTTGGGTTTCGATTTTGGATCCCAAAGACTCCACAAGATCCGAACCCCGACCTATTGCCATCCTTAATCAGTTGCCGGGTGTGGAAGCGGATTTCACAATTCCCACGGTGCAAATTCAGACAGGGATGCTCGACTTTGCTAGGCCGAGGCCCATTTCTGGGCGTGGATGGCGGCTTCTTCCAAGTCAATGGCAGCGGCAGGCTTGGCCAGAAACCGGATATATTACGTATTAAGAAAGCAAGGAGGCTACTGGAGGAGTGTCCAAGGGGTGCCGTGAATAGTATGACGGTGGGTAGAGATGAAATTCTGAAATTTAAGTTGTAGAGGCTCGAGGAACAGAAAAGTTTGTATTGGAAACAAAGAGTGAAGGCACATTGGCTGGAAAAAGGAGATTGTAACACACGTTTTTTTCATCAATATGCATCTGAAAGGAGGAGTAGAATCAAAACACTTGTACAGGAAGATGGAAGAGTGGTGGAGCAGAGGACAGAGATGAGAAATCTTATCACTAATGAATACAAAAATCTGTTCGCTTCTCATGCAGGGAATAACATGGATGACTTGTTGCAACATGTCCACCCCAAGGTCTTGGCGGATATGAATAGATCCCTATTGAGTGCAATTACTGAGGAAGTCAAGCAAAGCCTGGATACAATAGATCTCAAGGCTCCCAGGGCTGATGGGATGCCCTCCCAATTCTATAAGAAGCACTGGGATATTGTAGTCGGAGATGTGACTCGGGAAGTTTTGCAATTTCTAAATGGGGGTGCAATGCTAGAGAAATGGAATGACACGGTGGTTGTCTTGATTCCAAAAGTTCATAGCCCAGAAAGGTTGAAAGATCTACGTCCCATTAGTTTATGCAATGTTGTCTATAAAATTGCATCAAAGGTACTGTCCAATCGGCTTAAGAAAGTACTTCCTGACATTATTTCTCAAAATCAAAACGCCTTTGTGCCCGGTCGTCTAATCACAGACAATATTTTGATTGCTTATGAGCTCACACATTATTTTCAAAATAAGAGGGGACGCTCTGAGGGATATGCAACAGTGAAGCTAGATATGAGTAAAGCTTATAATCGTGTGGAGTGGTCTTTTTTGCAGAAGATGATGGAGAAGTTGGGTTTTTCAGAGAGGTGGATTAATCTAATAATGAAATGTATATCCACTGTCTCCTATCGAATAAAGGTGAATGGTGAATTAACTGATGAGATTGTTCCTTCCCGTGGGCTGAGGCAAGGGGACCCTTTATCCCCTTATTTGTTTCTTACATGTGCTGAAGGGTTTTCATCACCGCTGAATGCTGCCGAAATGGAAGGAAAAATTCGAGGAGTTTCTATTTGTGAGTCTGCGCCAACAATCACACATTTGTTGTTTGCTGATGATTCGTTGCTTCTCTTGAAAGTTGATGATGAGAATGCAACATGTCTGCAACAAGTGCTGCAATTGTATGAAGATTGTTCGGGGCAGATCATAAACAAGGAAAAATCATCGGTGTTGTTTAGTAAAAATACCCAGGAAAATATGAAGGATGCTTTTTTGACTTCCTTGGGGGTGCTCATATTGATAAATATTTGGGGTTGCCGATCTATATGGGCAGATCAAAAAAAAGAAGATGTTCAGTTATTTGAAGGACAAAGTTTGGAAGCGAATTCAAGGTTGGAAGGAAAAACTACTATCTAGAGCTGGAAAGGAAATCTTAATCGAGGCGGTAGCACAGGCTATTCTGACTTATGCCATGTCCTGCTTCGATCTTACTAAGTCGCTTTGAGATGACATCAGTGCTATGATTTGCCGGTTCTGGTGGGCGCAGCAGGAGAATGAAAAGAAAATGCATTGGTTACCTTGGAGTACTCTAGCTAGTAGAAAGGAGAAGGGTAGACTGGGTTACAGAGATCTTCATATGTTTAACCTTGCTATGTTGGGTCGTCAGGCGTGGAGAATGTTACAAAATCCCGAGTCCTTGTGTGCTAGGCTGCAGAAGGCACGATATTGGCCGAATGGCGAATTGTTGCAGCTACAGGAACGTCTGGGTATATCTTATACGTGGCGAAGTATTGTGAGAGGCATTCGTGCTTTGGAGAAAGGTTTGATATGGAGGGTGGGTAATGGATAGCAAATACGTATCTGGGAGGATCCGTGGTTACCAGATGGCATCACCATGCGGCCGAGAACACCAAGAGGAATGGTGTTGCTGAATAAAGTCTCGGATTTAATGGACCCGATCACAGGAGGCTGGGACTCACAGCTGATCAAGGATGTGTTTTGGGAGGAAGACGCAGCTCTACTTTTGTCCATACCCACTCGACCGGATCATGAAGGTTTTATGGCTTGGCATTTTGACCCTAAAGGGAAATTCTCGGTAAAGTCCGACTATCATGTGCTAGTTGATGATGAAGAGAGGGGAGAGGTTAGGCAAGCAGGTGAATCTTCTTCAAGCCCGGCCAAGGCGGACCAGCTCTTTTGGAAGAAAATTTGGCGGCTTTGATGTTTGCCCAAAGGCGAAGCAATTCATTTGGAGAGTGGCGCATAACAGCTTGGCGATGAAAATGAATATTAAGAGGAGGGGAATGAAACCTGATATTAGATGTCCGGTGTGCTGGCGCTTTGATGAGGATGGTGGCATGGAAAAAAATAGCGGGCTATAGCAGCGCTATAGCGGTGGGAGAAGTCTGCCGCTAAACTATTGGTCTTTTTAACGCTATGACGACTTTCGCCACTATTTGTCGCTATAGCGCCACTATTTGCCGCTATTTACCGCTATTTGCCGTTATAGTGCCGCTAAACGCAATGACAACTTTCTACTTATTAATTATCATTTGCTACTAATTTGGTATTTTGGACAGTTAAACTTTCATGAATCATGTTGTAATGTCATTTGGTATTTAGTAATGTTACCTAGAATTGTGGAACCTTAGAAACATATTTGTGTTCATCGAATTTCATATTTGCCATGTTTTTTATTAATTACTGGTGTTTTTCATGTTTTTTTTTTATAAAAACGCTATCTGGCATAGCACCGCTATAGCTGCATAGCTTCTGGAAAAAAATATCCGCTATTTTAAACAGTGGATGGTGGCCACTGTTTCCTAAAATGTAAGGCCGTTCGACGTTGCTGGATGGATCTCCATTTGGAGGATACTCGGACACTTCTAATGCAGGCCTGTTCGCACTACAAGATTTTCGGTCTACTGCAACACCGAAGAATTGCAACGTAGAAAATTTGGTTGCCAGAGATTGTTGTATTACAACTATTCTAAAAAATGGTAGCGATACATGCCTTTAATACAACGGTTTTCAAGATGTTGCAAAGCTCTGTTGCATTTGGTGGACGATATTGCAATGGTGAAAAATGGTTGCAGTAGACTTGATTTTGGTTGCAATTGTGTGGTAGTACTGCAACTACATTTACGTTAGTTGCATTTGGTTTTGACTATTGCTATGGTTTTTTTGTGTTGCATAAAATTTGACAAGTGTTGCAAATGCTAGATACTTAATGCAACGAGAACTCTTGGAGGCGAAGCAAAAGTGGGGGTCAATTGCAACCTTTTTTGGCAGTTGCAATATACTTTGATATTGTTGCAAGTGCTAAATTTTATTGCAACGAAATCTATGGGGTCGAAGTGAAAATTGTGTTCAAGTGCAACGCTTATTTTTGGTTGCAATATACTTTGATAATTGCAACGAATTTAAAACTTAAAAAAAAGTATGGAAAGAAAAGAATTGGGGACGCATATATTAAAATTAAAAAGTGCTCCCCACAGGATTCGAACCATGGAGCTCTGGTTCAGATAAAACCTTCTCCACCACTGCGCTATGTAGGTGTGTTCGTTGTAACTCAGGTTTTAATTTATTTGATATGATTGAAGACCTTATGAGTTATAAAACGCCCTAACCCTGGCCCCATCTCGGCATCTCCGTCCTTATGCCTAGTGTCTGAAACTTTCTGTTAAGTAGTAGTTGCTGTTAAGTACTTGATGTTAAGTATGCGTGGATGTTAATTAGTACTTGAAGTTGTACCGGGGTGGTTGGTCACTTTGTTAGCGATAGTAAATGCCTGACCGTGCACCATCGGTCACATGCACTACGCCAGATTCGTACAGTACGAACGGGGGCGTTTTTACTATAGGGGCGGCTGGGGTTGGGGACGCCATTACAGTGGGCGTCCTCGGGCCCCAGCAGCCCAGCCGCCCCTACAGATGGCACTGTAGGGGCGGCTGGTAATCTGAGCCGCCCCTATAGTTGGGGCTGATCTGTAGGGGCGGCTCAATCACCAGCCGCCCCTGCAGTGCCCAACTGTAGGGGCGGCTGAATCACCAGCCGCCCCTACTGATGGCGCACGAATAAATAGCAGCCAAAATTTGAAAGGTTCAAATTTAGTCAAATAACAAGATGACCAAAATAAAAGTTGTAGATCTTGATGAGTTGAACAACTTTTGTATTCATCACTTTTACATCTGAAATCATTTAGGGTTTAAAAATTTGGTTTGAACTTATCAAATTTCAAATTTCAAATTTTAAAATGTGTAAAACATTGTCACATCCAAGTTTGATCAAACGTAAATGCTGAAGCATGATTTTAGAAATTTTTAGAAAAAAAAAACATCACATTTGGAGTTAGTATGAGGGAGAAAAACTAGTTACAAGTTTTAGCCACAGATTAAAAAGAGAAATCACATTGTTCTATATGATCCTTACATGATCATAGTGAACAGTGTGATTTCTTTTTTTTAATCTATGGGTTAACTTTGTAACTAGTTTTTCTTCCTCATACTAACTCCAAATCTGATGATTTTTTTTCCTAAAATTTTCTAAAATCATTCTCTATCAATTTATTTTTTTGGTTTTGTCAATATATACATATGAAAAGTTTGAGCAATTTAAATTTTGAATTTCAAAAAAATGCAACTTCAGACAAGATTTTGGTACCCCAAATGATTTCAGCTGAAAAAGTGGTAAATACCAAAGTTGAATAACTTATCAAGATATACAACTTTTGTATTGGTCATTTCTTCATATGACAAAGTGGTACTGACATTGTTCATAAATGTGACACATGTCTTGTAAGGTTTTATAAACTATATGAGACATGTGTAAGATTAGTGAATAATGTGTGCTAAAAAATTGTCAAATGAAGAAATGACCAAAATAAAAGTTGCAGATATTCATGAGTTGAACAACTTTGATATTTATCACTTTTTATGTTGAAATCAATTTGGGTCTCAAATTTTGGTTCGAACTTGTCGTTTTTCAAAATTTTAAATTTAAAAGGTTCAAATTTTGTCAAATGACAAGATGACTAAAATAAAAGTTGTAGATATTAATGAGTTGAACAACTTTGGTATTCATCACTTTTTATGTTGAAATTATTTTGGGTCTCAAATTTTGGTTCGAATTTGTCATTTTTTAAAATTTCAAATTTGAAAGGTTCAAATTTAGTCAAATGATAAGATGACAAAAATAAAAGTTGTAGATCTTGATGAGTTGAACAACTTTTGTATTCATCACTTTTACATCTGAAATCATTTAGGGTTTGAAAATTTAGTTTGAACTTGTCAAATTTCAAATTTTAAAATGTGTAAAACATTGTCACATCCAAGTTTGATCAAACGTAAATGCTGAAGCATGATTTTAGAAAATTTTAGGAAAAAAAACCATCACATTTGGAGTTAGTATGAGGGAGAAAAACTAGTTACAAAGTTTACCCACATATTAAAAAGAGAAATCACACTGTTCTAGATGATCCTTACATGATCATAGTGAACAGTGTGATTTCTTTTTTTAATCTGTGGGTCAACTTTGTAACTAGTTTTTCTTCCTCATACTAACTCCAAATCTGATGATTTTTTTTCCTAAAATTTTCTAAAATCATTCTCTATCAATTTATTTTGTTGGTTTTGTCAATATATACATATGAAAAGTTTGAGCAATTTAAATTTTGAATTTCAAAAAAATACAACTTCAGACAAGATTTGGTACCCCAAATGATTTCAGCTGAAAAAGTGATAAATACCAAAGTTGAATAACTTATCAAGATCTACAACTTTTGTATTGGTCATTTCTTCATATGACAAAGTGGTACTGACATTGTTCACAAATGTGACACATCTCTCATAAGGTTTTATAAACTATATGAGACATCTGTAAGATTAGTGAATAATGTGTGCTAAGAATTTGTTAAATGAAGAAATGACAAAAATAAAAGTTGCAGATATTCATGATTTGAACAACTTTGGTATTCATCACTTTTTATGTTGAAATCAATTTGGGTCTCAAATTTTGGTTCGAACTTGTAGTTTTTCAAAATTTTAAATTTAAAAGGTTCAAATTTTGTCAAATGACAAGATGACTAAAATAAAGTTGTAGATATTAATGAGTTGAACAACTTTGGTATTCATCACTTTTTATGTTGAAATCATTTTGGGTCTCAAATTTTGATTCGAACTTATCATTTTTTAAAATTTCAAATTTGAAAGGTTCAAATTTAGTCAAATGACAAGATGACCGAAATAAAAGTTGTAGATCTTAATGAATTGAACAACTTTGATGTTTATCAAATTTTCATTTGAGATCATTTGGTGTCTCAAAATTATTTTAATAGTTTTGATTTTAATTTTTTAAAATTTAAATTTTTTTCTCCATTTTTAAAAGTTCAATTTTATAATTTTAAATACTATAATTGAAAACGACTCATCACGAAGGCTTCAACGCCCCGTCCATGTAAAAAGGAAACAAACACCGTCCAAATCCGATGACCACGTGCTTCTCACCCCCGCGTCCTCCTCGCACGCCGCGCGCCGCGACCCCCTCGGCTGCCAGGGATCGAATCCCACACTCAATGCCTTTTTTCAGAAAAAATGAAATATCAATGCTCCTCTCGTGGGAGACCGCGCGCGTGCGCCCGGGATGCGCCCCAACCGCCGCTCGCGAGTCCAGGCGTGAGGCAGGCAGGCTGATCCGCGCGCGGTTGCCGGGATCTCAAGCGCCGCCACCTTCGCGTGCGGCTGCCGGGATCGCATGGGGCGCCACCTCCGTGCCGCTAACTCTGTGCTGATGG
The DNA here is from genome assembly GCF_019320115.1 of Miscanthus floridulus. Taxonomy (NCBI): domain Eukaryota; kingdom Viridiplantae; phylum Streptophyta; class Magnoliopsida; order Poales; family Poaceae; genus Miscanthus; species Miscanthus floridulus. The sequence goes on from NW_027097327.1 coordinate 58,740, forward strand.
ATGGGATGAGGCGGAGCGCCGCGGCGAAGTGCCCGGCGGCGGGGGACGAGGAGGAGAAGGGTGCGCTGGCGCCCGCGGAGGACGCGGAGGCGTGTCCGGGACCGGGAGCGGGTGACGATCTCGCATCCTATCAGCCTCCGAAGCGCGCCAAGGTGCTGATCTCCCTCTATCCCCCATGCATGTGGCTCATTGAAGTCTCTGGTTTTGATTTGATTTTTGATGTTAGCGCGGTCTCGCTCGAGATAGATTGGGTGCACGGAGGCGGATACCGCGAAGCCGTCGGTGGCGGCGGCGGCAGCCGGCGCCGTTGCGGGTCCACTGCCCAACACGGCTGCCCTGCAGGCGCTGACGGGCGCCATGGACAAGCTAGAGGCCCTCTTCAGGTGCAAGTAGGCTCAGTCCAATTGGGTTGATTTTTCACCAGTGCCTTCAATTTGGCTAGGAAGAAGAATCGATGGAGCTTGTTGCTGGGAATGAAATTTTATTTTATAGTATAATTGATTTGGTTGGCTGGACTCTGCAGTAAGGCCGGATCACTACTTTGTTTGTGCAGGTGGAAAGAGTAAGATCGATTTGTTATCAGCCAGGAGTGCTTGCTGTTTTCTTGGTTCCTAAAAGGGTGCTTCCTGTGTATCAGGTACCAACACATGTAGGTGAGCCTTCAGACATTCAAGATTTCAAGTTACAAATTTTGTCGATAACATTTTCTTGGTGGAAATTGCAGCAAGCTGGAGTGATACGTAAGAGGAGTGTCAAAACATGTAATTCTTTTTGTGGACGTACTTTTACTACCAAATTATTTTCAGATACAATGTCCCATGGCCAAGTTCTGAGCCAACCTGTGCTTAGGCCACTCGATTTAGGAAACTATAGTATTTTAAGTTTTCAGTTAACTGGTTGGTTACTGATATACTTGCATTACGTCTCATTATTTATTTGCAGATTATTTTTCTAAAGAAAATATCATGCTCTTGATGTAATTTGCTTCCTGCTATGTCATTGTCAAATATTAACAGTATGTTTCTTTAGAACAATTCCTTTATATGTTTGAGTAGATTAGTGCACTTGTTAGCTCATGTCGATGCTGGAAATGAGACGAAATGCAAAGTCAAGGGCATGAAGCAATCCGCAGAGGAGAACCCGCCGATCCGGTGGTGGAAGGGCAATCTTATAGGGAGTGGCGCGTTCGGCAAGCTCCTTGCCGTCAACCAGGTCGGTATGCATGTTTCCATCTCGAAGGTAGGACCTTTGAACGGAGAGA